>NW_011354378.1:0-16890 GCF_000735185.1 Notothenia coriiceps | reverse complement strand
CTTAAACGGGGCTACCCGCTGCAGTGGAAATGCGCCATTAGTGCCCCCATGGAACTAAGTACAGATCGCGTTCACACCGGAATAAGTTCCTGGGGGGAGGATTAGGCAAATGAAGCTGCTGACATCACTTCTTCTTCTTCTGCTTTGGGTTTACTGGCAGGCCGCAAACAACTTCACAGCGTATACTGCCACCCAAAGTCCCGGCCGGAAGTCCCCGGAGTTGGGGAAGGGCTTCAGTAGAAGCTGCTGGGACTCCCAGCAGCTTCTACTGAAGCCTTCCGAGTAAATCGCCAGAACGCCGACACCTCCTCATCTCCACCGCTCCCATGTTTTTTTTGTGTTGCCATAAGTTAGTCTCTCTCCGTTGGTGCGCGGGGCTAATGCTAATAATGCTAATGCCAGCAAATACAATGGCGGCTTCACAAAACTTTTCAGAATTTTACGGGGCGTGGTTTGCAATTCGCCCAGCCAATAGAAATTGGTACTTTTTTCTCCCCAGGATAGTACCACCTCTCTAGCAGGCACTAAAAATGGGGGTAAAAGTTCCCGGCATTAAGTACTCTTTTTGGTGTGAACGCAAAATAAGGGGTAATAGCGGAACTAAACGGGAAAAAAGTATGGGGAAAAGTACTCCGGTGAAAACAAGCCTAATAATGATGTTGTTGTTGACAACAACAAATCCCATGATCCCATTGTGTTGCAACTTCATAATGTCACCAAACCTCGTCTTTTGTTAATATTATTATAAATAACTCTGAGGATAATTAGTACCAGCAATTTGGTCATATGCTGCTAATAAAGTAATTACTCCAAACTTTACTCTCAAGCCACGTGGTAATCCAAAGTATAGGCTTAAAGCAGTTATAAACCAGCTACCCTAAGTTTGGAGATTCATCTTCTTTACTATTCTCTCTGTAGTATTCAACCTTACCAAACATCATTTAACTTTTTTGCGTTTTTACATTTACACATCAGGTGTTAGACGAGAGGGGACCACGGTGCTGAACATCTTTAATGACCATGACTACAACCGTTCTGTCATCACCATTGTGGCCAGCATCGACTCTATCAGTAAGTATTAAACCTTTACAGTTGTGGTGATACGTCATGTTTTCACACTCATCGGATTCTTTTCAGGGTAGAGTAGAGGCAACTACTTGCTGCAGCAGTGCTTCTTCAGCTGGGATCAGTCCCCGTCCCCTGCTCTGCAATCCTTTAATAAGCTTTGTCAGGGATTTAAACACAAAAAGGATGAAAATGTTCTGTAAAAAATCACAGTGAAAGGTTTATCTCATTGAATGCTTATTCCTAACATGCATTTCTGACAATGCAAACAAAGCTCTCAGGGGTTAAGTCCTAAAGACAAATTATTTCAACTAAACATTTAATTTCTATCTCATTGAATTCAGTTTTTTTCAGATTGTTCTGCTGAAGGACACAATTAAAAATGGACATGGTTTGATGTCATGTAATGTTTTGTTCTGCAGGAGAGGCGGTGCTCGCTGCATGTGAGAAGGCCTGTGGGCTCATAGACATGCGTGATCACTCGGGGGGGCACCCGTGTATGGGTGTCGTCGACCTGATACCCATGTACCCCCTGGGGGAGGAGGTGGGAGTGGAGCACTGCGCTGAAGAGGCCCGGGGTGAGAGTCCATTATGTCATTGTGCATGTGTACCAATGTGTGTGAGTGCACCAGGATATTTGTTCCTGTGAGTTCAGTTTATCCTTTCTAGAGTGGTGCAGGAATGAGTCCGAATGAGTTAGCATTTTCCAACGTCCGGTTCCCTCGTGTCCAAGTCAATGGTTGTTATAATGTGTTTTTGGTTAAATGCCTGAAATAAAATCTGTGGTTATCACAAGTTTAAGTTATTTTCACCTTTTGTTCCAAGACATAAAACACTCCACTGGAAAGTGCCATGAGTCCGGCAGTGGCTCAGTCAGTAGGGGCTTGGACTGTGAGCCGTATGGTCGCCGATTCAAGTCCCCGAACAGACCTAAATATGGAGTGTGGACTGCTACTTGGAGAGGTCCCAGTTCACCTCCTGCCCTGCCGTTGTGCTCTTGAACAAGGCACCGAACATCCCCCCACCCCCCACTCCCATTGCTCCCCGGGCGCTGTACAATAGCTGCTAGTACTAGGATAGAATAGAATATAGAATAGAATCGGAGGGATGAAACGCTCTTTAATGGTCACACATGCAGAGTGGGTTAAATGCAGAGAACAAATGTCACTGTGTGTGCTGTGTGCTCTGCATGTGTGACCATTAAACCATTAAATTAACAAAATACAGTCCCCTCCAAAACTATTGGAACAGTGAGGCCAATTGCTTTATTTTTGCTGTACACTGAAAACAATTAGGTTTGACCTCAAAAGATGAATGAGACAAAAGGTCATTATTTCAGCTTTTAATCCCAGGTATTTACATTTAGATCTATTAAACAACTGAGAAGATAGCACCTTTTGTTTAAACCCACCAAGTTTTTATTGCCCAGGTGTGTCCTGCTACATTGATTATTCAAACAATAAATAGCCCTGCATGTCTACTCTGTTTGAGCTTTGCCTGTGCAGACTGCATTTTCAGTTACAACGGTGTAACATGAAGACTAGAGAGCTGCCTACGGGAGAAAAGCAAGCAATTTTGAAACTGAGAGAAGATGGAAAATCCATCAGGGCCGTTGCACAAACATTGGCCATAGCCAGTACAACCATTTANNNNGACAGAAACATTGTGAGAACTGTAAAGAAACATCACCAACAACCTCCAGAGGGCAGGAGTGAAGGTCTCACAATCCACCGTTAGCAGAAGACTTTGGGAACAAAAGCACAGAGGCTACACCAGAAGATGCAAACCATGCACTCATTAGCAATGAGAAGGCCAGATTTTAATTTGCCAATTAGTGCAGAGACGGGCCTCAAAGGTGCTTGGACAAAGACTGACGAGTCAAAGATGAACCTTTACCAAAGTGATGGAAAGGCCAACGTGTGGAGAATAAAAGGATCTGCTCATGATCCCAAACACACATCTCATCTGTGAAACATGGTGGAGGTGATGTCATGGCTTGGCTTCTTCTGGACGGGCTCATTGATCTTCATTGATGATGTAACACATGATGGCAGCAGCTAAATGAACTCAGAAGTCTACAGAAACATTTTGTCTGCCAATTTAAAGAGAGATGCAACCAAACTGATAGGGAGATCCTTCATCATGCAGCAAGACAACGACCCAAACACACTGCAAAACAACCAAGGAGTTTATCAGGGAAAAGAAGTGGAAGGTCTGGCCAAGTCAATCTCCAGAATGAAACCCTATTGAGCATGCATGTTACCTGCTGAAGAGGAGACTGAAGGGAGAAACCCCCGAAACAAGCAGCAACTGAAAGAGGCTGCGCTGAAAGCCTGGAAGACCATCACAAAGAAGAATGCTAACGTTTGGTGATATCAATGGGTTGCAGGCTTGATGCAGTTATTGCAAGTAAAGGATTTGCAACTAAATACTAAGTATCATTCCCTTTTCACACTATTTGAAGTCTCTGTTCCTATACTTTTGCTAACTTGGAAAATGGGTGGGTTTAGACAAAAGGAGCTATCTTCTCAGTTGTTTAACAGATCTAGATGTAAATACCTGGCATGAAAAGCTGAAATACTGACCTTTTGTCTCATATTCTAATGTCCACCAACCTAATTGTTTTCAGTGTACAGCAAAAATAAAACAAGGCCTCGCTGTTCCAATCGTTTTGGAGGGGACTGCATCAGATCAAATAGCAAGATATACTGTACAGTCTTGCACTAAATTGATTATAATTCAGTGACAGTAAAGGAAGAGACAATGAGCAGATGCATTTGCTGAACTTGTTCACACTAAAAGCAACTCTCAAACAATCACAATATTTACAATGAATCTTGCTGAATGCTGGTGGATTGATCAAAACCATTAAAGGGTAACAATACTTGTTATCAAAGAAGTGAAATGTAGGATATCCTGGATACAGTGCGAGACTCAAATGGTCTCCTCACTTAAGTAAACAAGAACAGGAGAAGGCATATCCTGTTGAGTTTCTGCATGTGTTATTTAGCCATCATACCTTCAAAACGAATATGAATGAATAGAACTGAAATGTTCCCAGTATCAATCAACACTATGTGATGTCATTCCAATGTGTAATAGGAAAAGGTCTACCCTCCCTCTAAGACAGCATCACTCATGTCCTTTAGAAGGGTGGCTTCATGCTTCTGACAGTAGTGTTGTGAGTGAATGGTTATAACAGAAAACAGCACATAGGTGAGAACAGAGATAGAAGAGGTGGAAAGCTTTTCTCTGAGTCTGTTGAGCAGCCACCTTTCTGTTCCTACTGCTGCTTGTGAAACATCTCTGATTAACTGAACTGGTTTGATCATTTGACCCTCAGATGGGTTAACCCAAATGACTGAAAAGATCAAGAACATTGAACAAAATGAATATGGGAGAGGGTGAACTGACGCTGTGATTCACAGTGTAGACCAAAGAATGTAATACAAATCTATGAGTCACCAGCTATTAAAGATAGCCATGATTTGAATCTCATTTTCCGAATATTTGTGTTATTGGTTAGGATAACACACTGTGCATAGCGAAGACAATCAGTCACATTCTAGACAAATACAGAAAACAACCAAACATGGTTGAAAAATGAAAAAGGTGAAATGAGCCAAACTATCCATGTAGAATCTATCACTATTGAACTTGTGTAGCGAGAAGGAAATACTTTCCCATTTCTTCAAAATCCAAAAGGCAGACTGAAAAAAAACCTTATCTAAAATCTTGTATTGAACAAACTCTGACTGCCAAGGATCATTGGATGATTGACGTCCTTGCGTGCATTACTGAAACAATTGATCGGTTATCAGATTAATTGCTGAGAATATTTCTGATTCAATTCATTAAAGGGGCCCTATTATGGGAATGTTCAGTTTTCATAAGGGTATGTTGTGTCTCTACTGTGACATGTCTCCATGCTTTAATGTTGAAAAAGCTCTTTATTCTTCTCATACTGCCTGTGCTGCAGCACCTCTTTTCACCCTCTGTCTGAACCAGAGCCCAGTCTGCTCTGATTGGTTAGCTGGTCGGCTCTGTTGTGATTGGTCAACCGCTTAGAGATATCCCGCCCCTTAGCCCATCACAAACAATGTGTTGGAGCGCTAGCCAATAAAACGTGTGAGAGTTACATAGTGATGTCACTATTTAACGGAAGTAAACAAAGGAGTCCAATGAAGGCGTTTCAGGCAGGGGGAGTGTGTGGGAGAGAAACACAGGGGTTTAGGCTTTTTCAGAGCATGTACATGCGCAGATACCTATAGAACACACAAGAGGAAAGGGAAAACCCCAACAAGCAGAATAGGGCCTCTATAATGTACCTATTGCTGCGGCTCTGCCCTCATGATTGACAAAGCAGTTATGAGACAGCCTTCTATCGCAATCATTATCTATGGGGGCTTTAATACATGTAATTAACTGTTTACACATGCACAGTTTCACTAATTAATTTGTTTCCCCCTGAGGAGTACAACAACAAAAAGTGGAAAAGCATGATCCTATGATACACTGCAGCATAGCTTCTTATTCTGAGACGAACAGTCCCAGGGGCTCTATCTGTTCAGTAAACAACTCTGTAGCTCAGTGACAGAAAGCATAGGAACATAATGAACTGAGCCACCAAACTCACCTTTTTCTTATCCTGCAGCTCCATGGCAACCACAGCCACTCAACATGCTCTTTAACCAGCCAGCGGCACCTGGCAGAGCCTTGTTAGTGGCGCTCGGAGGCTCTCAGCCCGCCCCGGCCTGTGGAAGCTGCAGATGGAGTAATTGAGATCTGACCGGAGGAAGATGGAGAAGGCAGGCTGGTGCAGCCTTGGTCCCCCACCTGGCAACACCTCCTGCCCCGCCTCCTCTGCCAGTGTGACAGGAGGCAAGCCCACACCTGCAGAAGCCAGCAGAGAGGAGCAGGGAACTCTGGGATTTATGTTTCTAGGTTTAATTGTTGCTGAGGTGCAGCAAAGGGATCCTCCTCATAACATTCATGTAGAGCCCTGTGGAGAAAAGAACACAAATCTATTAAAAAGTTAGTCTAATGAAACTTACACTGTCCTACCTTGCATTGTACAACAGGATCAACTAATATTCTGAAGCACCATCCCAGTGCACATGAGTTCAAGCTGCTCTGTTAGCTTTAATGCAGTCATGTTGAATGTTGTTAGGCTGCAGGTAGAAAACCCAGGTGTTAGCATAATAGCTCTTTAAAAGCCAGACCTTGGCCCTGCATCTACTGACACCAGGCTCACAGCCCCACAAAAATCTGAAATCCAGAGTCAGCAGTCTCCATTCACTGGCATAGAGTGGACAGGGCTCAGCCAAACAGAGGAGAAAAGAGCCAGACACACTGAAAGGTGAGAGAGTGCACTATGTTAGACTGTTCGAGTTAGATTAAACTCCAAAACAGTTACTCGGAGAGTCAGTGGGGCAGGTAATGCAACACAGCTCTAGTAAACCACACCTGTTGGTCTCCCGCTGTAATGTGTCTAAATCAATGTGTTCAGTGAAAAGGGCCAATCAAGGTCTGAACAGAAGCTTTAGTGACATGCTGACTGTTTGACAACAGACGTTTCTATTTGGGATGCTTTTTATTTCAGGCTTCACTTAATCTGAATAATCCAACTCTGATAACAGTGTAGTGCCAAAGCAGGTGTTTCCGGTTCTGGCAACACACATAGCTACTGCTACCATTCCTGTTTACAACTGCAGCGAGTGAGACACAGTTCCAAACAGGTCTACTACCATTAGTTGAGTTCATTTAGCCAGCTAATGTTAATCCTAGCTCACCGAGCATAGAGCAAAGAGACTTAGTTTGCCAGCCTACAAACCAATTACACAAACTTAAAATGAACGTTCTGAAATTAAATGTAGAAACTTCTAATACGTATTTGACATCCACTCTTAATGACTAGCTGACTTCAGACAACTAAGACAACATGTACGTCCGATACGAATTTAAATCTATTATATCCATGCATCAGACTACAATTACTGAATATGGAAAAAGCAACCCCCACTTCATATTGTGACATTTTAAATGTTTGTAATAGTTAGGCTATAGCTAATTGACTGATTTTATTATACATGCTATATCATTATTGAGTTATTGTTGTAAATGCCTAAAACTTCTATGACTTCCATTCCAATTTGAGGGTTGGTAGCTGCTCCTCAGTGAAAATGTAAACGTTTCCTATTTCAAAATAGTAGGCTACCATAAACTATCTTAAAAGATCATAGTGTTGCCCCCTCTTGCTTCAGCCAATCGGTGGAGTATAGCGCCGTCAAACTACCACACACTATTCCTTCTTCATTACATTTTAATTCAAATGCTCACATAACGATTGTGGGCAATTTCACAAAGAGCAGCACAACGATAACATTTTCTCACAGGTGGAACATGATAGCTCGTGCTGCTCGGTGTGCTTCGAGCCTGTACATTGTCCTTAAATTACATAATTTCGTCTGACATGTTTTTTAAGAGGGGGAACAGTGCTAACACATTCAGCGTAAAATATGTAACGTATACTTTATAAAGAATGGCTAGCATTGGGGCTAACGTCCTCTCCCTTGATGTCAAAGGCATAATGCTAACAGAGGAGAGGCTTCGACCTAATTTCACTTTTGCAATATTCGCTACAAAGACACAACCCGTCGATTAACAATATGAGACTGCGAGCTCACCTTGTACATTTCCAGTCGTTATTGATATTCTTTTAAAATGGTGTGTTTTCTTTCCTATATAAATACAATGCTGAGCCTCTACTGTACAGCAACAGCCATGTTGGGGAGCGTTCTGCCTGGAAGGAGGAAGGAATAGTGTGTTGTTATTGGACGGCGCAAGATTACTTTGTCCACTGATTGGCTGGAGCAAGAGTTAGTTAAGATAGTTTATGGTACTATTTTGAAATAGGAAACCTCAAACCTTTACTGAAGAGAAGCTACCAATTAATTTTCCTCAAAGTCTTAGGCATTTACGACAATATATCAATAATGATATAATATGTGTAATGAAATCCGTAAATTAGTTATAACTGTAACACATATTTAAGGTGTCACAAAATATGAAGTGGGCGCTCCGTTAGTCTGTCGGTATGGTTGTTAGTCAGCTTTTTATATTAGGACTAGAAGAAATGGATAACATAATTTGTAACATATTACAATCTGTATTTTTACTAAATTGAAACCTTATTCCAAGACCCAAAGTATATCTGTCATGGTGTACTACATTATTATATTGCTAATTTTTGGCAAAGTATGGGTCTGAATACTTTCCCCACCATTTCATAAATGAATGCAAGCAGGAACGGAAAAGAGCATAAATTAATGTATGCTACACTGACATCATGCATATTTTAACCAGCTGCATTACTCTTTGACAGCAAGTTAAAATGCACTAGAGTCAATCCCAAGTCAAACAAAAAAAAGATTAGATATTGTAAAATATACAATATCTAATGTTAAAGTCAAACCTGTTTTTGTGTTTGACTGTTAGTGTTCTGTCTATGTGATATTCTATGTAGGCTATATTGTGATTTAACTTTTAACTTTACATAATGAGACGGTTCTAAATGAGAATTTAGAACCGTATAAAGTATATTTAGACAGTGGTATTTCTACCTTTGCTTAAGTAAAGGATCTGAACACCACTGCTAGATAATAAGGTGTAGGATATAAGCCAAGGAACATAATGAATGACAAATCACTTTTAATAAAGCCATTGGTTACAGCTTAGCATTGTCTTGCAACTTGGTTTTGATTGTGGTAGTGTTGACTCTACATACACACAAACACACTTTATGGATTATAGGAAGTGTCCCGACCACATCTACCCATAATAACATTTAATGAATAATGAAAATGGTACATTTCGTAAACTTTAACGTTTACTTTTGGTAAATCTTTAGAATACGACCCATTCATTGTTATTCTTTATAACTTGCAGTTTTTTATTTATGTATTGATGCAGTGGGCTGCTGTTAGAGAAAGAGGAGAAAACTATTTGGGAACTGAATCACTGCTGATCATGTAAGAAGTATAACAAGGTACAACATGACCTATTGAACAATATTTTGGGAGCAGTTTTACAAAAGGTATATTGAATAACTGTAAGTACTGTGTCCCTATGGTAGTGTTACAGGGTACGTGAGGGACCATACACTCAGTCATAAAGAGCTTCACCCTCAGCTGAGGCTTTGTTTGGTGCAGCTGTGGTTGACAGTAGAGATAGATTATTTTGACATTTATCCTGTGATTTAGTCAAAACGTCTACTCAGTTGGATTGTTCTTTTCTGGAGTATGGATAAAAAGGATGTGTTGAATTTGGAAAATGAAAACATGACCTATCGTTTGTTGTGTTATTTTAATTTTGAGATGGCAGAATGAATATTGATATTTTACTTTTAGGTCTACACTGGGACAGGACATCAAATCATCCAAACCTGCCTCCGCTGTGAGATGGAAACTTTTAAAAAAGCATTCTACTTCCTGTACTCCATAACAACAACTCCATGACATCTCCCTGCGTAACAACCACAATTGTCAGTTTCTGGTTTTTTATTAAGATTGTAGATGTGTTTATTACAAATACAATCACACTACATATTATTACTTGCACAACCTGTGTGTTCATTTGAATCATAAGAGAATAATAACTCAGATCTGTGGATACATGTAACAAGGCCTTTAGTGTACTTCAGAGTCTCTGTGTTAAAGGGTGGGGCTGTACAAGGGTGCTCTACAAAAGGAACAATGATAAGGTTACTGTGCAACTACTAAATACAGGAAAAACCATAAAACGAGTCTAGCTTACCTTTTTCTGTGTGATAATGATCAACATTTCATAAGAACGAGGTGTGTATGTGTAATCGGTGCAGGTGAAGGATAAGAGAGGATAGGAAATGACCCTGGGAGAAAGCATGAAGCCTTGTTTGATACAGTCAGTCTGTGATGTTTCAAAGTCTATGTGTGTAATTGCGCCTCAACTTGTGTTAAACTGCTTTCTTATGATCACCCTGTTTTATTCCAAACCAATCAGAGACCCTCAGTGATCCCATCCCAAACTATAAGGATGCTGATCCTGAGAGGTTTAAAAACTCACAGCAGAGTATATTTTAGTTGTTTGCATTCTGATTCCACACATATTTTCAGATCTGTATTATTGTCTGCTGATCTGAAGAATAAAAACACTTGGTACACAAAACGTTAGTGGCAGCTGAACAGTGTGCAGGGAGACATTATTTAACCTCAAACTGATATATTCACTGTTGGCTTTAAATAGGAGGAGAGGAGGAGATGGAAAAACCTCCTGAACCATGAACTTTGAAGGACTCCTAGAAAAGCTCCCACGATCCCACACTGCTTCAGAATCCCTTTTGTCTTTTTGACTCCTTTTTGTTTTACTTGAGACCCCTAGTGGCAGAATATTGTGTGTTTACATTATGGTGTAATGCTCAAAGAGAAAGGTACCACTTTACTCAGAAAGGGGAAATGTATTCGCTTTCAACACTCGAAAATGACATAGAAAATCAAACAGAGGTTTCCATTAACCTGTAGGCCTACTTGTGCTATGACCAATTTAATTTGGTCAGTGAGGCTACTCACTTGGTGCAGGAATGAGTCCTAAAACTGGGAAATGAGTTGGCATTTGACTTCCAGTCCCCTTGTCACAAAGTCGGGGATTTTTTGAACGTGTTTTAGGTTAGATGCCTGAAATAAGATCTGTGGTACAAGCTGTAGAGATTTTCGTTTGTTTTAGGACATACATCAGTAAATACCCCACTGGTGAATGTCTGAAGCTTCTATGTGTCTTACAACAAATGAAAACAAGTGACTTGAATTAATCAACAAATATCTTTAATGCTCAAAAGTATTCACTTATATTACATCATTGCAACATTAACTTCTAACAAGAATTAACAAACTTTACATTTCAAAAATTATGTTATGGAATATTTATGCTCAAAATAAGTATTTTTAAGGCATTGTTTGATCATACAATAAATTACTTGAATCCCTCCTGCATTCCCATACAGTATGTTCTTTGATCCGAGTCCACATGTGTTTACATTCTTGGGTGGTCTATGTATGTGTGTTTGTGTCCATATTCATGTCTCAAGCCCATTTCATCAATGACACAAATGAAGTTACACCGACAAATATATATAAATTAACAAAAAAAGGTAATCGCAAAAGTTACAGAAGTCAGTGATTAACAAAAACTCGATACTGTGTGTGTGTGTGTGTGTGTGTGTGTGTGTGTGTGTGTGTGTGTGTGTGTGTGTGTGTGTGTGTGTGTGTGTGTGTGTGTGTGTGTGTGTGTGTGTGTGTGTGACCTAGCATTACTACCCTTGTGGGGACCTACATCTGTTTACACAGTCACGTGTGGGGACTTGGTTAGGGTAAGGGTTAGGGTTAGGGTTAGGCATGTGTTGGTTATGGTTAAGGTTAGGATAAGTCTCCAGGAAATGCATGTAAGTCAATGTAATGTCCCCTGAAGTGATGTATACATGGTATATGTGTGTATGTGTGTATTTGTGTATGTATGTATGTATGTATGTATGTATGTATGTATGTATGTATGTATGTATGTATATGTGTGTGTGTGTGTGTGTGTGTGAGTGAGTGAGTGAGTGAGTGAGTGAGTGAGTGAGTGAGTGAGTGAGTGAGTGAGTGAGTGAGTGAGTGAGTGAGTGAGTGAGTGAGTGAGTGAGTGAGTGAGTGAGTGAGTGTCCGTCTACTGGCGGCTTGAAATGGAGCTGGAGACGGATGGTCGGATCAACTCTTCCATTATCTGAGCAAGGATGTGGCACAACTCCTTAGCCTGAAATTAAGATTAACAGATTACATTTTGAGGGTAATTTCTAATATGGCTGTTTCCAACGACTGTATGCTTAAAAAATTATAACAAATGCAAAATTCACTCTTAAAGCCCTCTAAATAGAAAAGTGTTGACATTATAAGCGCTGCCACAGACTGGGATTGCACATTTGAGAAAGGTGACACGATGAACATGACTAATGACCAAAAAGCAGTGATAAAATAAGAAAATATTTTATGTTATACAAACTTTACAATAACAGACAGTGTAGGTCAGAATTCTCTATACATATTTAAGGGACTTTCGCTTCATTGGGCATTTAGGGAATTTCATGGGGTTCTTCTTTTGGTAACTCTACTTTGAATTAATCATAATATTTTTTATGAGCAAAACATAATTTTTACAATATCTCAAAAGGTTAATATGTTCAATAGCTATTTAAATGCTGCTACTGGATGCGTACTAATTGGTTTTTATTACCAATGTTTGCTTTTTCTCTATATTTACATCTTTATTATTGTTTGCCTATTTTACCCGCTATGTCACTTTCGCTGTAAAGCTGTACATTTCCCCACTGTGGGACTAATAAAGGAATTATGATTATGATTATTTCTCTGACAGAAAGATTGGGAAATGTACTTTTTTGTTACAAAATAAATTGTTCAAATTCATAGATTTGTTGTTGTTCTGTGAAGGGTGAAAAATATGCAAAAACATGCGATTTTGGTATGTGATCCAAAGAGTAAGACAAGACGCTAAGTTTGAATTTGTTAAAGGGATCTGTTAAACATGTGTGTATTTCTTAAAAATAAAAATGACTTGATGAAATCTACACAACATGGAGTCACAGGCAGCTGTCAGTACCTGTTTGAGATGAATGGTGACTTTTTTGGGTCGCCCCGGATTGCCATAACTGATGTCCACAGCTGGCCCTTTGCCGTGTTTCTTGGGGCGGACTGTGTGCATGGACTGCACGTCTGCCAGAGGAATCTGAAACACACGCTCCTGCAGAAGAAAGACACATCAATCATCAGATGGATTCTACAGGACTTTATCAATATGTAGTACTTCTTTCTATAAAAATAAACTGAATCCTATTGAAAAAGGATAACAAATGTTGGATAATTCTGAAATAGAAAAAATAGTGAAAGGAAGTATGGCAATACAGTAAAAGAAAGACGTCTAGATTTCCTTTTGTGAAATCTCAGTCTCATAATAACAATCTCAGTTACAAGTTAAACATATTAAATATTGAGGACATAACAATAACAATTGATATGATTTTTTTTTTCACACACAGACACTGAAGCAATGGTCAGAGCAGTGGTTGCCAAACTTTTCCTGCAGGGGCCCCCTTTTGTAGATAAGAATATTTTCCACTTTGAGAACCACTGGGTTAGAGTGTTTTAGTGGGATGGCTACTCACTGTAAGACCGTAAAAGTAAACGAACACGGTTGTGGAAACTCAAACATTTAAAAAAGGTAATTCACCGATAATTTTCTGATCTGAACCGATTAGTAATATTAAGTAAACAGTGCTGAACCACTTAAGTCCATATTGGTGAATATACTCAATATTCTTTACAGTAATCTGTCTGACGCTGGTCTGAACAGTGGTCTGAAGTCATGCATTTACATACCGATGTAGCACTCTAGAAAGGACTCCACCCAGCGGATTCCAACCAAAAACCCAGCGTTTACCAGTGGTTGGGATTTTAAAGCCCTCCTACTATTTCCTGAGAGGGCGTTGCCAGATTTCCCCATTTGTTCAATTTCAGGATTTAACCATGAGATGGCGCTTCATTCACAAATACCCAAAGACATGGATGAACTTTGTTCTTCAGTTTGTTTCATGGACTTTCAATACTTCAGTAATGTTTGCAGCTCTGCAGTTGTGTTAGCTGAAGAGCATTTTAACACATATTTGTTATGGTATTCACAGGCTACTATAACGAAAAAACATCAATATTTTATATCAAATAAAGTATATCTAATCTTATTATCTTAAATTTCAATAATATATAGTCTTTATATATTAAATAATCATAATAATAATGTAAATGTTTACACTTCTTTAATTTGTTATGCTCATACTTTTACCTTTACAATAGTTTGCTTTAATATGCAGTATATTTTTTGTAATATTGTTGTGGTGTTTTTTACACAGTACAGTAGATCGAAGTAAATCAACTTATACATTATCATGTATTATATTTTGTTATATTATTAAGTAATATCATACATTAACACCATTATAGCAGATGCCACATTGAATTGATGAACACATTTATGGATCAATAATTACAACGGAGTATTTCAAAATATAAATTGTAAAAATACTTATATGTATTTAATACTAATAACATAATGATTCATTTTACTTTCAGATGATAATACTTTTCGCTTGGGCAATTGACAATTTTGAATGCAGGACATTTGCTTCTAACACTTATTTTTACCTAGGTAAATAATCTGAATACTTCTTCCACCTCTGATTTTGGACCCCGTCATTGTTTTTAAAACTTTAATTAAATGTTTGATATTTCCAGAGACCCTCTCTGGAGAACAGAGAGGTGATGGGAGAGTTTTGTCACATTCCAATGGGCCATTACTAGATTTGAAACAAAGAGAGTCACAGCCCTGCGTTGATCACCTTAAAGTGGACCCATCATGCTATATTTGAAACATATATTGTAGGGCCATACCTATATAAAACATGTATGCGAAGTTTTTTTTTCAAAATACCAAACAGATCATGCATTTTAGCCATGCCTCATTTCGCTCTATTTGCCCTTTTTTAGCCCTGTTTTTGCAAGGGCAGAATCTGAGAAGTCTTCTTCGCTGCTTTTGTGGCAGACTACAGCGCCACCTACGAATTTAACTTCTGTTAGACAGCTATCATACTGAATACATATTTACTGTGAATGTGTGCAAAAATGTATGGCATATGGCTGTCTAACAGAAGTTAAATCCATTCCTCACTTATTCTGACAATGTACTTAACCCCAAATAAAAGAACCCAATAAAAAGAGTTGTTAAATAATAGTGAAGTCACGTTTTAATAACAATAACTCATCTCTCTCTCGTTTTATTTTTCAACCTTGCCAAAAGCCACTGGGTCAAGTGTCCTTCTTGGGTTGCCATCCGGAGTTCTCCAATATGGCGGACCATCTCGCACATGCGCACTGCAGATCGGGCAGAGCTGCAGATCGATTCCTGACAGGAAGGTTCCTAAGCTAAATGGACTATTCGACTTCAGCCCAAGCCATTTTGGCTTCCGGAATGAACGAGGCCCCGCCTCCAACGCTGTATCCAGTTCTCTTAATATATCCATGTGTTCTACTGCATGTAAACAACTCGGATATATTTAGAAGTTAAAGCCGAAAACGGACGTATTCCTCCTTTGGGGAAATCGCAGAGGGACCAGTAGTGAAGATATTGGAGGTTAAACGTGCAGATTTCTTCTCAAATGTTAAGAGAACTTTCCCCAGTCTTGGTCGCCGTAATATTGATGCTCTCTTTGGCCGCGCTACTCTGGTGAGGTACGTATTGTCTTTTCACCGTATTTGTTCATTTCTGCATCAATTGCATTTAGTGTGGTACGGTGTATTTATATTATGGGCATGTTTGATTTGAGCTTTTGTTAGAAACATTATATAGATTGTTGTATTATAATTACATATACTTTTGAATACGGCAGACAAGCAGGCTTTTCCTTAGGAGGCCGTTGTATTATTTTGGGACATGGTTGAGACTTCATAGACAAACTTAACAATGCTGCTACTCCGGTTCGCTTCCACAAACATTACTACTACTCTCGCTCGCTCTGCACATGCACGCGCCACACACCTACCCCCCTCTCTCTCTTAAAGGGATAGTCGACCTTACTCTGTATCACCCTACTATCATATCAGAGGTGATTGATACGTGCAAGACAGTGTGTTTATATGGTTCTAAGTTATATTTCAAAGTAGAGCGTTTGTGTTGCAACTTGCAACACTTCTTTGGTACATTTCGATTTAAAATCGGCGGCTTTGTTTTTATTGCCATGCATGTCTAGGCATGTTTTAGTAACTCAGAGAAGCACCGAGGTTTCACGTTCATTTCATGCAATAGCGTTGGTACCATGCATTCTGCATTTCTGTAACGCAAGCTCACTTTCAATGTAGGCTTGTAATCAGTGCGGAAAATACCATATCACAGTAAAGCACCCAGGGCCGCCCCTTGCCAACTTGGGGCCCCAAGCGACATTGTGAGATGAGCCCCCCCCATAATTAATGCAAATAAACTACTTCTACTAATAATAATCATAATCAATTCAATTATATAAATACTATATTATTTTATTATAATATAGTTGTAATATAGTCAAGACAAAACATGCTTATTACATGCTCAAAAACTGATATTTCTTAAATCTGTATTCAAATGTAGTTCCCTCTGTCAGCAATGTTTCAACAACTACACACACATTTCTATCAGTATTTCTCTGTGTTGTGGTTGACATGATGATGACTGTTAGGAGTTAAGGGGAGAGGCTGAGCATCACCATGAAATGTGCAAATTGACATAAAAATGAATAAAAGGGGAAACAATGCTCCATGTTTTTTAGGCTGTAAACTTTAACTGTTATGTAAGCCAACTAGACAGACAGTTTATCACTCTTCCTCCTGTACATTAGCAGATAAAAGACATACAATACTTGAATGAATGTTAAATAAAGAATGCTGGAAATAACTGCATCTTCATTAGCCTATATGCTATGCAGAGACTGCCTTCTTCATGTCGTGAATTGCAGCTGATGTTTTAATATGGCAATTGGTAATTTGACTTATACAACATTCGCAAGTTGTACATTTGACTCATACAATAACCCACCTTCGAGTGATGCTCTAGTTTCTTCATGTTTTTTTTTTTTCCCTCTTGCTTGCGCCGGACTGAAACTGTCTTTTCACCGTCATCTCTTCACCTGCACTAGTGGCCGTATCAAAGCCGTGATTGGTC
>NW_011354377.1:0-3504 GCF_000735185.1 Notothenia coriiceps | reverse complement strand
CATCAGAGCGGTTCTTTCCCTCCTGAATGATCATCCTGCAAACCCGGGGCCTAATCGCCAAAACATCATTACAGTTACTTGTTGTAATACGTCAATCACTATTCCCGCATGTCATGTGTCCCGATAATAAACATGTATTTCCTACATCACGTCTCTCCTGATTGAAATGTAGCTCAGCGCAAGTTCAATCAGGAAGACAACATTCTCGGGTGCTACACGTTATCTCAATAAGTGATCAGGGGCATCACGCCCCGGCTAGCCAATCATCGCACCTGCTAACCCCTTTAAATCTGCTCTCCCCTCCCCGTCAGTTGTCATTTCAGGTGTCAACGCACAACCCTCCTCCACCCCTTCTGTCTCCTAATACAGGGCCAAGCTGAAACCTTCTCCCTTCAGATTGGACGAACTACTATCACCACCACCAGTGTCTGGACCACGGGGGGTTCATCAGAGCGGTTCTTTCCCTCCTGAATGATCATCCTGCAAACCCGGGGCCTAATCGCCAAAACATCATTACAGTTACTTGTTGTAATACGTCAATCACTATTCCCGCATGTCATGTGTCCCGATAATAAACATGTATTTCATACATCACGTCTCTCCTGATTGAAGTATATTTGCTGGGATGGTGTACTGTATGTGGATTCAGTTACAAACTACATCCAAATGATGCAGTGGTCAGTGGTGGACAATAAATAAATACATTTACTTGAACGAAATTGGACATTGGTTAGCACCAGCTGGTTAGCACATGGACAGTTTGATTGAATGTGCAGTCAAAGTCATCATGAAAAGGGCGGTTAGCACTGTTAACAGTATTTATACCTCAACTGATTCTGTCAGGACTTTCTCACAAACTGTATCTTGAAGGTTCTTGATCAAGGATGAGACATATGTGCAAATGTGAGGGTTTGTGTACAGTCAAGTTAGCCGGTGCATTGCAGACCGCAAGCCCCTATTCACTCCCATTATACCTATGACTGATGCAATACATGAAGGTAATCACTAATGCAGTTATTAAAGGGTTGTTTACATTAAAAATAACATTTGTGAAGAATCTAAAGATCAATTAATAAATCCAACATTCTGATTTTCAATTAATTACGTGGATAATTAATAAATAAATACATATTTATATAAACATAAGTTCAATTATAAATGCAATACTGGGAAATGGCGTCTTAGACACAGAAACAGCAGGACAACATTTATGGATGAAAAATATCGTACGGTGAATTAAGAAAGCTGAAAGGCGAAAAAAGTAAACATCTTACATTTGCAACAGGCTGCACAGTTGGGTGCACTACAACATGAATGATACAGCCTTTAAAGTGCAACTTAAAATAAGGTAATGGTGAACACAGAGGGATGCAGTAAAAGAAGGCGAAGCTCAAATTACGTTAAAGGGATCAAGGAGAATACACATTGTTGGAGCATGCAAGACAGCAAGTTGTGTTTTTTTTTTTTAAATAAACAACATCTCCTGATCCCTGACCTTAGCCTTGAGAGGTGGTCTGATGTGCTTAAAGTCTACAGATTTGATTTTACCTTCTAAGAATGCAGGATAGGGATTTTCCCAACTGTACGATTACCTTTGCTCTCTGAAGTCTGAGAGATGGTCCTGAAAGGAAGGAAGACGTTGTGTGGTACAGCATAGATCTAAGAATATCCCCATCCAGACATAAAAGTCTGAGTCTAAGAATTGACTTCAGAGAGGAGGGATGTGCGTCAAATCACACTGTGTGTCAGAGCAGGTGGTGTGTGAGAAACCAAGGGTAACAGGTAGTTTGCTTTGTCGGGAGGTCCAATCACATTGTTTAGGTTTTCTTTGGTTTATTTTTGCTTTTCCCTGCCCCCCACCCTCTCATCTTGCAGGTGTTTGTCAGAGTCCGCAGGAGATTCTGTTTTTTTATTTTCAATTTTTCTACATGCAATATCCTCACACTGTATGTGCGCAGAATTTCAACGTGCCCAGTTCCCAGACCTGATGAACACCGCTTCAGAGCTGCTGCGCTACGTGACATTTCTCTGGCCTCGAAGGCGAGCTTTACGACCCAAACACATCTGTCCCTGGCCAATAAAAAGACAGAAAGAAAACCCAGCAACCTATTTGGTGATGTGCAGACTCGAACACATCTAAACGCAAAGAAAACATTAGGCCAAATTTGAAAAGTATAATTTACACAAGAAAAGCATTTACATGACTACATTTCAACATGTTTATGGAACCTGTTTCATACAGTTAACAAGTCACTTAAATGCTTCAGAAATTTATTTTAAACAGAATTTTTGCCTGATTTTCTTCACTTCTTTTGAGCTGCAAATCAACGAATAATTGCCAACTTAGTAACAAAGAAAAAAAAACGGACAGAATGGACAACAAGGATAAAACTTTCCTACTTTAGCCAATTAAGTTGTCAGTTAAAAAAAAGTAATTTCAATCCATATGATTTTTGGCATCATATTTGATCACTGGTTCAGACATTATTTTCTTCAGTTGTCGGATGAAACCTCACAAAATTTAGTAAAAATATGTAATGACTCCACAGAATTTACCCCTGATTAGTTTGACATGTAGGCTACTTTATGGATTAGCACAAGACTTGATCCACGTAAATTAGTGTTCCAAGAATATGTCTTGACCTCACTACTGACCTTTATGAGTTCTGTCCAAGCCCCCAGGAAGTGCGCCGGACTCTGAGTAGAGTATTCGTTGTGGCCAAACGGCAGTACTACACTTCATTTAGGTTGCTGGGTCTGGAAACACTTTTTCCCATTGACTTACACGGGGAAAGAATGGTCTGTAAATTGTTGGATAATTTTTTTTAAACTAAATAAACCACCCAGTATGAACACCTTATTAAAAACATTCGTTCCTCAAGTTGTAAAAATTTGCTAATAACGTTATTGTGAGAGTTATATCCCTCTGCATTATGAACGCGCATCTAACCCACGGGACCGCGCCGCCCGGCATGTTCATGTTACGTGTTCAGCAGGTTCAGCACTACATGCGTTTATCTTTACCCATGGATGCACAATAACAACGGACCCATATCGTCTCACTGCCATCCCACGGAGCTGTAATAATGGATATATTGCACATGTTTGCTGTAATTCATCATTTGTAAAATATTATACTACATGTATGATTAAATCTTGTACCGTAAATGTTGTATTAAATAAAGTTAATATAACCGACGTTAGATTAACGTCCCTGTAGCTTCTTATTGCACTAAGAAGCTTATTGCACTGAGAATATATATATATATACAGTGCAATAATTATTTCATGAAGCTCTGTTGCTTGGGTATCACTAGATCTGGGGTCGGCAACCCCCAGCACCTTAACCAGTGGCACACTAGGAATTAGTGGAATAAGTGTGCAAAATATTAGAAATTTATTTTTTGGATCCTGAACAAGACCGCCGCCAGAGCGCGTCTCCCGTTACCTGCAGAAGGAAGCCATGCACGCAACGCAGCCCCGCTCTCTTTAACTCCAGGCGAC
>NW_011354376.1:0-3621 GCF_000735185.1 Notothenia coriiceps | reverse complement strand
GAAGATAAGGAGGACTTTACAAAAACTAATAGAGATTGTTGTCCAGAAGGAGAGCATGGACTTAATCTTCAAGTCAAGGTAAGAACCACAATTAGTAATGAAAATGGGATCTTACTAAGAAAGAACAATCCAATATTTGGATTTTGGGTATCCTTTTGTTGAACGGTCTGTTTAAAATGAATCGAAGCATCAGACTAAAAAAGCTTTTGAAAATAACCGAATATTTTGATTAAGGTCAAAATATAATATTTGTAAATCTGACTCTGAAAGAGTCAGTGCCTCACCAGCCATGAACCTCACCGCACGTCACCCATCAGTAACACACTACGCCGCCAGGGACTCAAATCCTGCAGTGCCAGACGTGTCCCCCTGCTTAAGCCAGTACATGTCCAGGCCCGTCTGAAGTTTGCTAGAGAGCATTTAGATGATCCAGAAGAGGATTGGGAGAATGTCATATGGTCAGATGAAACCAAAATAGAACTTTTTGGTAAAAACTCAACTAGACGTGTTTGGAGGAGAAAGAATGCTGAGTTGCATCCAAAGAACACCATACCTACTGTGAAACATGGGGGTGGAAACATCATGCTTTGGGGCTGTTTTTCTGCAAAGGGACCAGGACGACTGATCCGTGTAAAGGAAAGAATGAATGGGGCCATGTATCGTGAGATTTTGAGTGACAACCTCCTTCCATCCTCCTTTCCTCATTTTGTCTCTCATAGTTGAGGTATACCTAGGATGAAAATGACCGGCGTCTCTCATCTTTTTAAGTGGGAGAACTTGCACAATTGGTGGCTGACTAAATACTTTTTTCCCCCACTGTATTGTGTTACGAGCACAAGCTTCTCATCCATTAGTAGTATTGTTTGGTAGGAAGAAAATAGTAAATACATGAAACACCACATAACAATGTAAATTATCTTCAGTTACCAGGTCATGATTAATGACATTTCTGTTGATTTTATTCTAATACATTTTTGCACCACAGACCTAGTGCCATCTAATTCCATTATATTTGAGACGGCAGACACCTCTACAGATGACACAGCAAACAATCTAGTTAGATAAATTGAACTACAGGTATGAGGAAGAATATAATTATGATTTGAGGGGTAACTATACTTTAAACCTTTCTTGAGGTTACCATGATCCTGCACAACGAAGGATCTGAGAAGGCTTACATTTTTACTTGATAAATTACTAATGTAGTGCTGGAAGCTCTATATTCACATGAAACTAAGCAGTTCTAGTTAACTAGTTTCAGTGAAGACATTCCAACAAGGGTCACGTGATGATGTCGTGATTTCTAGACAAAAATATTAAACTTAAACAAAACAACGTGGCTGTGTTCTCACTTTAAAAAGTGAGATAGAAAGATTTGATTAAAGCCGTTGATCACTGATAAACAATAAGCTTGTATCACATTGATCAAACGCCACTTGTTGTCACGCGTCCATCGATCACGACTGGTTACCTCACCAGACTAACGTGAGTTGTGGCTTCCCAAACAGCGGCTCGGAGTAACTGGCTCCCAACATCATTATGTAACATGGCTGATAATCTACAGCGAGACTTCCCTGTGCTTAAATTAGCCTTCTAGCTAGTGAGCCAGGTTGTCGCTCGAGTTTCCAGTTATTTCATCCGACAATAACAAACTCACAGTTGGGGTAAACTTTACCGTTTCACTTCCGCTTGCGCCCGCAGTGATGGTTAGGAGTGAACTGTAATTAACTGCCACTTCTCGTGAAGGAAGGATGAAATCATCCTCTCGGGTTTTAACAACACTAACTTGCACCGTGAGTGTTTGCCACCATTTTTTATAGCAATTCAACGCATGCTAACTGGCTAATTATGGTGCTCTGTTAGCGTCATGTTGCTGTCCGACAACAGGCCCTCGCATCCCCGCACTCACCAGTTGGTCATGTCCAGGAAGAATGCGCAGCCTGCCGGGTTGAGCTGGAAGCCCAGCAGCCTCTGAAACTCGGATATGAGGACATCCTTGTCCGTGGTGCCCATGCAGCTGAACTTCTGCATGAGCTCCGCATCTACGTCCATGTCCGTGCCCTCCATGGGTGGAGGGTGTCCCGTATCGGAGACGGGCTGGTGCGGGGAGGGGGGGACCTCTCTCAGTTTAGTCCGAGGCCTTGTCCAGCCATAACAACCAGCTCAACAACAACAAGCGTCAGTGCGCATGGCATGATCAGGGGGACGTTGCAACAGCCCGCGCGTCACCTTCGCCAATCACGTAGTGGGCGGCTACGTCATCTGTTGCTATTTGCAGCCGCCTTCTCATTGGTTTATCAATGAATTGTAGCTGCTCATGCTTTCACCTCAGTCAAAACCATATCAGACGATTCATATCGAAGAAAATCAGGACATTGTATTCAAAATGATGCCCAAAGAAGTTATCACTTAATTAAAATGTAATAATACAATATTTACTCATATGACAAGATATTTAAGTCATTCACAAACTGAACTCAAGGCAATGTACATTGATACATACTGTAAACCAGGGGGGTCCAAACTTTTTCCCCCGAGGGCCACATACAGAAAAATATACGAAGGGCTGGGCCACTAAGCTCAGTTATAAGTTAGCAAAATCAATCAAATGTAGGTCAATTATGCTTGTGAGTGCTGGCAGCTCATGGTCATTCTACAGAAAAGGTGGAAGTATTGTCACTTACTTTTGCAGACACCAAAATACATTACGTTGATCTAATACTCACATTCATTATATATGTTGAATAAATAGAGATTGTCTTTGCAATGGTACTAAATTAAAACATTGTTTTATACATAAATTGCTATTTATTTAAAATGCCAAGTTCAAGGAACTGCCTTGTCACTTTGATCATGCATGGAAGTGGAGCCTATAGTTCTCATTTAAAAACATTTTTTTTCAATAAATAAATCTCATTCATATTTACATAACATTACATACTTTAAATATAGCACTGAAATGGTAACAAAAAACGCAAATTATTATTAATAATATCCAATAAATGTCAGTCATCCAAAATTACGTCATTGGTGTTACTGCTACACCAAACGCTTTTATTTTTGAAATAATGTACTGTCTCTGAAGTGCTTCCTGTAGCAAGAGATCATTTGAGGCAGTGCAGTGGACAAAGACATAAGGAAAGTCAGATACTTCTTACTTTGTTTGTTAAAGGTGTCATTTTATCTTCAAATTTTACGTGCGTCTTTCAAGTCTGTCATTAGTTTTACTCAGTGCATAGCCCTAGGGGTGAACATTTGAATGGGATAATGTATTGTATTGAAGAGTTAAACGATTTTGATATTGACTGAAGCCATATTTGGTCTGACACATTGCAGCCATTTTGTTAAAATGGTAGTGTTTTCTCCAAATTGTCACTGTGTTACTCCTGTTCCTTGTTCCTGTTAACAGCAGTGACGTTCCTATGTAAATAAGCTTTGTATAATGTATAAAAATAATACAAATACTTTAGGCTCTACTTGTTGTGGATTCATCAAGTTAAGAGTTAGTTATTGCTATTTAACAGGTTTTAGAGGTTTTTAGAAGGAATATATTTCAGCAGATTTGTATCACCCAGATTCCACCTTTTCCGTAGAATGACCCAGCAGGCAAACTTGGTTCAG
>NW_011354375.1:8290-67490 GCF_000735185.1 Notothenia coriiceps | reverse complement strand
AAATCCCCACAATGCTTTGCGCACGGACCAATTTCCCAAAATCTATGGCGGAAAATGTAAGGCGAGGCCTCTCATATGACGCACTCTGCACACTTGCTCGCCTGTTCCACCTGTTCGTTTTCCGAATGCCAGGAAGGATTCTTGCCTCGCTTCTGAAGCAAGTGACTCGGAAGACATGTGCTACCAAGCAAGCGTACACCCAGGGTGTGTGAAGGTTGGTCTCTGGGAGGACTGGGTGGACAGGCTAAACCTGGGACTCCTCCACTAATAGGACAGTCTGGTCTGCCAAAACCAAACAGAATGGTAAACACCAGGTATACACTGAGGCAAGTTACATGTCAACCAGTTTTACAGTACAACGGACACAGTTAAATAGTGTGTAAGGTCAAATGTAAATAGATCCATTTAACTTCAAGAGTCAGGGTTCCATTATTCAAACCTATTGGTCTATTCAATTATCTACATTTCCAGAGAATGATCCTCACAACTTGTTACGTCCGACCTGTTCATATGATGTGTCATAGCTTGACAAGAATCTCCTGATGCACTTGACTGCCACACAAAATGCACAATCAGAATCACAATTCCTTTATTTGTCCCGCAATGGGGACATTTACAGTATAAAAACAGCAGAAGTATAGTGCAGATAAAGTAAAGAGAATAGACTTGCATATTAAAAAAATATTATATAACAAAGTAGACGCATGTTATTGATAATAAAAAGTAAAAAACGATGGCAGTATATTTTTGAAAAAGAGACAATATAAGATGTAGCTGGTACTTTTTACATAGACATACTTGCATATATATCACCTTTTGTTCTCCACTTTGAGGCAAACAAAGGCCACAGAAGGAACAGCCCTGTTGAACTGTTCTTGGTAGGAGAGAGGTCTTCTCTTGGGATCCAGCCCCTTCGCTGTATCAAACACATGTTGGCTCTTCCTCTCACACCTCTAACTCTGTTATCTCCTTGGTTACCAGGTCAGGGACAGTGTGCTTAGATGTCATCAATCAGACATGGACGGCCCTCTATGGTGAGTGTCCAAACCGCTTATGTGTCCATATTGAGTTTCCCCACTGGGGTCTGTGTGTTGACGTGCAGAGAACTTGACACTGTGCCCTCGGCACCAAAAGGTGACGTCGGCCCCTCCATTGACCACATTAGGGAGTGGAGCACAATTGGCTGTAATCTACTTAGTGAGGGGAGAAGTGATCACTGAGGAGGTAATACCCTCACTCAGCAAGGTCAGGAAACATTCACCTCCGACGGGACTGATTCACGGAGCGTCAGCTGGCAGGGACATCACACATCATCTCTGTGTGTCACTCTGCTGCTCTCACTCTCACTCGGTCTCTCCATGTTGCCCTTCTCCCTATTTCCCCATTAACAACAGCTGTTGAGTAATATAAACAGCGTTAGAGTTATAACCCGAGGAGATGTTTCAGCCTCCTTCCTCATAAATAAAATGTAAGAAAATTGATTCAGAATGAACTCTGATTCCAGTGTTTTGATATAAAAGGGAAAACCGTGTATGCCATGTGAGTAAACTTGGCCTGTTTATTTTTCTGCTCTAAAATAAAGTCAAACCCCTGTAAGAATCCCATTTGTAAACATACAATGCTGCTGATTTTGTTTTGCTTGGTGTTTCAAAATAGAAAATCTGATTGTCCTATTTTCAAAGTATGTCCAATCAACCAAGCATTGTCTGTAACAACGCTTTACAAAGCAAGAGGCAACAAAAGCAGCTGATTACTTCACTCAAACATGAGAACACTTGACAATTGAGGGGTAGATAAGTGTTTGTTTTCCCACTCAAATGGTCCCATCAGTGACACCTAGGAGATGAGAGCAGAACTGCATGTGTTTCCACTAGGCCTCGGCTCTGAGAGAAAGCTGAGGCCTGCTAGCAGGAGGCTAGTGACACAGATCAGCTTGGCTCCAGTCTGAGAGAGCATGTAAGGTTAACACTTTATGCTATATCTGTGTGTTGATTTTTCCTGTGGCAATAACAACGTACATACACAGACATGTAATTGGCAGTATACTGTGTGAGCTTTTCTCCATCAGGTTCCTTCAGAGAAATATTCAAATCTGACAATAACTGCCGTTAAATCACCAGATTATGTAATTATGTGATCACTTCTTCTTCCAGTTGTTAAAGTGGTAAACGTTTGCCCTCTTCTCCAGATTTGACCAACATCTTTGAGTCGTTCCTGCCTCAGCTGCTGGCCTACCCCAACCCCATCGACCCTCTGAACGGAGACGCAGCTGCCATGTACCTCCACCGGCCTGAGGACTACAAGCAGAAAATCAAAGGTTCAACATTCATATCATTACTGCACATCTGCAAAAAAAACGGATTATCAGCATGTTAAAATGTGAAAATAAAAAGAGTAGAGCATAAACAAACATGAAATATAAACATCTCAGAATAGAAAATAAAACGGAACTAAAAAGTCAAAAGTTAACTGTGAAAGATAGAAATCTGTAGACTATCCGACAAATAAACACTATGAAGGGCCAAAGTACAGCTAACACAATTGAAAAGTAGTTTATTATTTACATTACTAACCCTAACCCTGTGCAAGGAATGGCATATTAAATTAAATATAAATGTACAATTATAAGTCCAGTTAACAAAAGAGAAGCTATGGAGCAGTGAGTTCTCAGAGCTGATTTGTTCTCCAGAGTCATAGCAGGAGGAGGAATGTGTTCCTGCTCCGCTCTGAGGAATAACCTAAAGTCATTCTGATCATTATAAGTTTTTCCCAGTCTGACCGTACTCTCTCTTTCTCTTCCTCCACAGAGTACATCCAGAAATATGCAACAGAGGAGGCTCTGAAGGAGCAGGAGGAGGGGGCCGGCGACTCTTCATCTGAAAGCTCCATGTCTGACTTCTCAGAGGACGAGGCCCAGGACATGGAGTTGTAGTGATGGGAGGCCCCCCCCCACCTTTAACCCCCACAGAGACTATATTTGATTTCCTAACCATGAGAAAGCAGACTTATAATATTCACATTTAAACAAGTTAATTTTTTTATTATTATTATTATTACTACTAAACAAGGATTTTTATGGATATTTAGCCTTTGGTGTGTTTGACAGACACCCCTCCCGTTCTGTAGCTGTTCTCCCTTCATCGCTTTCATACTCTCTCCCCATCATCTCTGCATTTTTAAGGTGTGTCATGTAAGCATAGGCAGGAAATCTCCCCGCGAGCGTCTTATTTCTTTACTCAAATTTCCCTTTTTTTTAAATATAAAAGTCTATTTGTTGAGGAGCTGGATCCTAATTTTCTTTCCTAAATGATTCTGACAAACATTATGTTAGTTGCTCCGCTGCAGAGCTGCTAAGGTCTAGCTTGCCTCGGTGCACAGCTCTGCAATATTATCCTAAGGTCCAGATGGTTGTAGAGGCACACAAACACACACAAGGTGTCATAGCACATCTTATTTAAAAATATAAAAAAGTTTGGTGCCAATAGATGCTCATAACTCCCACATGAATGCTTTCTGAGCATATCTTTTTATACAAATAGAATTTTTTTAGCTGAAATAGACCTTTGTTTCTCGTTTAGTTAAAATAATACATTGGCATGTTACTTGAAGTCTTTGTTACTCTCTGACCTACTGCAGCAGTGCAGAATTATTGCTAAATGAGGTCAGGTCAACGTATTAATAAAACACATGACTCGTTACAAGGGGAGTGACAACTCAACGTTACTGTATCACCACGGTAACAATGTAATAACTGGTCTTGAACTGGTTTAAAACAGAGCCACCCTTTAAACCTCTGAGTTTAAATGTTTTCGTTACACCAGCAGACGTCTCATCGTGATGCCACCTGCTTTCAATCACCTTTTTTAAAACACATTTCTGTTCATATCATCGGTCAGAAACAACTCTTCAGGTAGAGAAAGAATGTAATCATCACCTATTCTGGTGAATTTATAAAACCAGCACCTAAGTCAGTTTAATTTTAGATGAAAAGCAACAAAACTATATTGGGGTTTGAGTTTGTGAAGTATGGGTCCTCCTCACATTCCACTGTTTCCTCCATGACCTTCATTCAGGTCTGACCTCTATGTTTGCCATCCAGGATTCAAATTTTGATTATTAGTTTGAAGATTCCAAAAATAAGAGCCCAATGTGTGACATTTAGGCTTGTAGCCATTTTCGTAGAGGGGATCTAATTTCATCTGTACAGACTGGACTTCTTATCTGAAAAAAACCAACTTTGGTTTTATTCTGTTCTGATTCAATGTGGCTGGATTAGATGTAAATCCATCTAGTGTTGAAAGAAATTGCTGTTTTTCGTCTTCTATTCCCTGTATTATTATTTTTTGTGTACGGCCTCTACCTTGTACAGCGATAATCCACCTCTCTGTAGCCTCATGAAAACTCAGTGTTAAACAGGAAACACTGAGCGAGTGTTTGTGGAGGCTGACTGACAGTCAGACTACCTAGAAACCTTGAAATGTATTCACTTCACAGATGGCAGTAAGAATCACTGGCTGCGTTGTTGCGGATCCTACGTGGGAGATTGGAGGCTGAATCTAACTTAAAAGGTCACCGAATCGCTTGTAAAATCAACTCCTTTTCCTGTGCCTCATCACAAAAGGACAGACGGTTTCCAAAAAGTAACTGAAAAGCACACTCGCATTACTTTCATTGTCCTCTTTCTGCGACGTGATCCTGGGAAGGTGTGATCAGTTGGAAATACCCTGTGTGGAGGCACATTTGAGCTAATGTGGGATCTATGGCTCCGGTTTGAAATAGAGTTTGGTTCTATCTTGTATATGGATTAGCATTTTCACCAGGGACATACTGGAGAGATGGAAGTCATAATAATATTTGCTGAAGTGTGCTTTAGACCGGATAGCTAGTTTCACTACTTCAAACAACATCTGCTATATGGCTGTATTACAGATAGTTAATTAGTCTGCCATACATTCATCTGATCTTAGTTAGTGTCAGTTGTTAAATGCAAAACTCCATAGACATGCCTGCTTGTCCTTGTCTTTTGCATTCAGAGTTGTACAGAGTGATTTCAAACCAGGATGATGTTGGACCTGTAGTGAGCCTGATGGATCTGAATGTACAGAAATCAAAAGTGGATCAGAGAACTTTACAAAACATAGGCATTCTTAAAAAAAAACGGAGTTTCTCCCATCAGCCCGGGGGGGGGGAGGGAATGTTAGCTGGGGGTTAGCGTCCAGCAGGATGCAGACGTTTTAACTGTCGCTCCCTTGTGTGATGCTCAGCAGGCAGTGAGGAGATATGTGAATGTTTTCATGTGTTGCGCACTAAGCAGATACCCCACTCTCCCTTCTCTGCCTACAGGTGTGTATTTATTCATTAACTCCTTTTTTGTTTTTAATCTTGCCCATCAGAGCCGCTGTTATCAGTTAGGTTTCACCCTGATGAGAACTTGATGTTTAGTTTTTACTTTTAAGCCATTCATATTGGACTTCTTGTTTTACTTTACATTTGTGCAGTATTGTACTTGAGTGCTGAAAATACAGTATATCTGAGTTGAGAATTGTAATAAAATAGCACATAATGATGCAATGGTGCAACAGGGGACTAATGATATTAGTGTCTTTTTTTTAAAGCAAGACTTTTGTGTTATGCATACATTTGATTTTCAGCATTATTTGCATCTGCTGGGAAATACATTGATGATACACTCAGCTCTGGTAAACAGGACGACCTTCAGATAGTTCTCTTTCCTGCTCTGTTATTCAAGGTCGACAGAATGACTGCCTTTGTGTTTCAGGTTGTCTTCAGCTATAAAGAAAATGTCCTTAAACAAGTGAATGATGATGCTCCTCATTGCAACTTGAATTCTAAATTGACAAAAAACATGTTTACCGCGCTTTTTATTGTTCCTTTTGGCTCCCCCCCCCCCCCCTTCTCGTCCTTACAATAACAAATGTCTTAAGTTTGACTCCAGATAACCATGTGATTGACACAACCTCAAAATTGTAAATGCAAACCTGCTGAGAAGCTCCATAGTCCCACACCCGTATTCACAGCACACACAGCATGGAACATTACGGTTTTTTATAAAACTATGTATTTGTTACCTAGTGTGTGATACTTGAGGGTTAAAAGTCAAAAGGTTTTTTCTGTCTTTGTTCTGAAAAGTCCATCCCTGGTACTATTTTTATCACCCCCTTTGCCCCCCTCTTGTTTTTCTTTGCATTGTGAAGTGGGCATGCTTGTCAAAAAGACAAATGCTCTCTATTAATAGGCTTATAACCTCATAAATAGCTGTGTATAAAATAAACTGTTATAACTTCTTTTTTAATAAAACATTCAATGTGTATAAAAGGTGTTCGTCTGAGCTGATGATTCTTGGCTGTGACTCCTGATACTCTGATCTGTTAGCAGTGACCCTAAGCGTATGGATGTCTAATCCCATTCACTTTCCATCAGAACTGTGAAGACCCTGCTTCTTTTATGCAGTAAACTTGCTTTTAAATCTAATTTTAGAGTTTCAATGGTCTGAATTGGAATGCCACATCTTCTGCGGGAGTATCTGCGTGCACATCTCTCCCAGATGAGCTGAACAGTTATTTTGCTCGCTTCGAGAGCAGCCAGGCTGGGGGTGCAGAGAAGGATCAGGAGCCGTGCCCTTTTGTTTTAGACAGGGCAGATGTGTGTAAATCCTTTTTAAAAGGGTTAACCCACACAATGCTCCTGGACCTGATGGCCTCCCTGGCCGTGTTCCCAGGGTGTGTGCAGTTCAGTGTTCACAGACATCTTCAACAGGTCCCTGCTGCAGTCTTTCCCCACATGCTTCAAACACTCCACCATCGTTCCTGTCCCCAAAAAGACAAAAATCACCAGCCTCAACGACTACCGCCCAGTAGCACTCACCTCCACCATAAGAAGTGCTTTGAGCGCTTAGTGAAAACCTTCATCACCTCCTCCCTCCCTGACTCTGTGGACCCCCTGCAGTTTGCGTCCAAGAGCAAACAGGTCCACAGACTACGCCATAGCCCTCACCATCCACATTGCCCTCTCACACCTGGACCAGAGGAACACATGTGAGAATGCTGTTCATTGATTACAGTGCAGCATTCAACACCATTGTGCCCTCCAAGCTGGCCATCAAGCTCAGAGACCTCGGGCTCAACAGCGCCCTCTGTGACTGGATCCTGAACTTCCTGACGGGCAGACCCCAGGCAGTGCGGGTGGGAAACATCACATCCTCCACGCTGATCCTCAACACCGGAGCCCCTCAAGGCTGTTCACACACGACTGCGTGGCCACACACAGCTCCAACACCATCGTGAAGTTTGCTGACGACACGACCGTCATCGGCCTGATTAAACACCTGAACTGTTGAAACAACATCCATAACATTCATCTGCTACTTAGTAATTATTTATCTAATATATCATTCCAAGAACTTGCATACAGACTCTTATTGCACTATTTCACTTTTTTAAACTATTTTTCTTTTTGTATTTATTATTTACTATTACTTGCACTATATTGTTCTGTTTATCTGTGTTATTGTGTTGCACTGTTGGAGAAGCCTGTGACCTAAGAATTTAATCGGCATAACTACACTGTAGATATGTTCGTATGACAAAATAAAGAACCTTGAATCCTGAACCTTGAATTTTTTCGCTCCGTTTTGTTTCACACAAGTTGTAACCTGTGGATCCGTATCATCTGATAAGTGTATCTAAATCTCCCTCAACTCTCTCAGACCTGAATTCCAGCTGTGTCCAGAGGCTAGAAAATCCTGATTAACATGTTCAAGGTAAACAAAATGATTACATTCCTCTAACACTCTTGCTATGTTCACTGACAGATACAAATCATTTAATCAATCCGAAAACTTTTGCTTCCGTATAAATGCACATACTTCTTTAGCAATTTTAACACTGTTTATATTGTGCAGTATGTTTTTACGAACCGTGCCCATCTTTATTTATAAAAACGATTACACAGACCACTAAAACTAAGCATTTTAAAATTAAACGGAGTAACTTTCAACACTTTGAATGTCTATTAAGTCAGAGGTGTAAAGTAACTAGTAGATTTACTAAAGTACTGTACTTAAGTAATATTTTTAGGGAACTTGACCAGAGTATTTCAATTTTTTGTTATTTTTTACTGCTATTTCCTTAACTTTCTCAGGTAAAATGGTGTGCTTTGTAAGAGTCGGGAGGAGCTGATAATTTATTCCGGCAAATTACTCAGACCTACTAATTAATCTAACAGAAGTTATTGAGTCTATGTAAGTTTACTGCTTGGCTCAAATCCACCAACGTCAGCAAGATCTCACCTTTATTAACTCCTGAAGAACCAGGTTCAATTAACTGCTGTTTCAATTCAGGCAACCCTCTTAATCTGTTTAAGCGATCCCGAAGGATTTTGATATCAGTAAATGAGGTGTGGCCCTACCTAAATCTGAGTGTGGCAGTGTGCAATCTTACATTTGAAGCAGGAGAGGAGAGCACAGATGTCTTTTAAGTTGTCCCAGTCCAAAAGGTGGGATCAGTTTATTTGAAGAAAAATAGTTCCAAACTTATACAGGATTTTTACCTTCTCTCTTTACAACATTATAATCATACTAAACCTATCATGCTGTGATCATGTTCTAATAGGAAACTTTAATTCACAGTTTTACAGTTTTACATTTAAATTGTAACTTCAACTGCCAAAAACAGGATAGAAAACCTAAAGACACCTCCTCCATACCAATATTTGTGGAAACTGGGCATGGCCTCTGATGTACAGGACATGACCAGACATATTCTATGGCTATAGCATAAGACACACCTTCCCATGTTTGTGTAAAAAGGACATGACCCCTACTCTGCAGGACTTGCAAAATATTATTCTCGGCTATGACATAACCACCTTTTTGGGGCCTCAATGTATTTCTCCTTAAGTCAGGAGCACCCCTCCCTGTGTACTGCTGTAAGGGGAGAGGGAAGAAACTGCCTTCTCCCTTACCAGTGACACCCATAAACCATTATAGGCCTTACACTCAACTTAAGAAACCACTTTGTTTATACTGTAAATATAGAAAAACATAACGTATGAAACATTTTCATTGTGGGTTATACAAGAATATAATTGATTATACTTGATTCTAATTATAATTAACTTTCGTTTTAAGTATTCAACATACTATGAAGATCTCAACAACTTTTACTCCACTACATGTATTTAATTCCTTTAGTTACTTTGTAGATCTGGATGAATGATGTGAAATAATCAATTCTTAAATCAGACTTTAGTTCCACCTGGAGTAAATTCACAAGCTACCCTGCAGTATACAAAGTCATTCAAACTAGCTGCACCTTTACCAGCTTTGATAACACTTTAATCATCAATAATTATAAAACATATCATATATATTATTCGGAACAGGGCCAATCTCCTTATTAAGTACTTTTTTTGGTAGTTTAAGTAAGATAAGATAAGATAGATGGACCTTAATTAATCTCCGTGGGGAAATTCAGTAGTTTAAAAAGCAACGGGGTAAGAAAAACAGGACAGCACAGATTTACGCAAGATTAAAGATTAATACAATTAAAAGGATATACAGTTAAGTAACTTCAAAATAAGAAATGAATTAAAATGAACATAATATACATATTTGGGTAATATAGGCCTACATATTAGACATATTTACATGTGTGCCGGTAAAGTATATTTTGATCCGAATACTTAAGTACTTTTACTTAAGTACCATTTTGAATGCAGGACTTTAACTTGTAACAGAATATACACACTGTTACTTTTACTTTACTCAAGTAAAACATCTGAATACTTTTCCCACCTCCGTAAAGCATGTTTTGTTGTAGCCTACAGCTACTTCACAGAAAAGGCTTGTATCAGCAGCACCGCCACTAGGGGGCAGTGTGACTCTGCACTCCAATACGTCCCCCATGTTTCTCAGCTTCTCTCAGCTTGTACAATATGGGCCCCTGTCCCCTGTGAAACCTGATAGTGAGGTGAGTACCCCAGGACCTCCACTCGTAGGGAGGGGGGTGGGGGGGGATGAGTGACCCCAGCCATCCTACACACTGACCAGGTTTCTGAGTTCTGGTTTTCCTATTCTCTGCCACAGTGAGTGACCTGTGTATTAACCCTCAGTGCTGCTTGGCTTTACATAGCATTGCATAAGTCTTATACTGCAGTGATCTGAGCCAAATCTGCTAAGCATCTGAGCTTCTGACTGGGTTTTATTTTGAAGGGGACATTGAACTGTGGGAGATTAACCTTAAGTGAGGGCAGCCTTCACATGCAATGATGGGTGCAGTTTGACATGGAGCCAGATGGGGGCGCTGTGTCCCTCAACCTCCTCAATCCTCTGCTGAAACCCTGTATGGTCACAGCAGGGGGGAATAAATGCTGTGACATAAGGCTGCTTAATCCCCTCTACTCTGAAAAATGTATTCTGTCACGCAGCAATCTGTCTCTCTTCCTGTGTCTTTATTTAGATGTTGCAGTGCTGGTTTGATGTTGTTTCTGTTAGTGTAGATTTATTAATGTGTTTCAAATATTCAATGGTTTTATTGTCAGACGCACAGTTGCTACAGTGTAGTTATTGCAATGCAAATCTGTAGTTCCAGGCTCCTCCATCACTGCCACATACATATATATAGGACATCAAACTAATTATATTACAATTACTGCTATACTTTTTTGATATATATTTTTAATGTTATTATAATTTCTTCAAATAGTTTTCTATCTGTGTTTTTAATTTGTAGTTTTATTTTAATGTATGCACCACAACACCAAGTACAATTCCTCGTATGTCTTAACCTACCTGGCAATAAAGCTGTTTCTGATTCTGATTTCTGAAAACAATTCCAATAGTGCAAAAAGAAACAGAATAGAAATAAAATAGTGTGAGAAAATGTCAACCAATGAAATAAAAATAAGTGTAAGAAGTAAACTATATACATGTAACATAGAATATGAGCTAAAAACAGAAATGTAAAATAAAACTCTACAGGAATAAAATACTGTTTTATTCGAATAATACATAAATATGTGAAATGCAAACAGTGAGAGTTTTGTTCAATGTCTCTTGCCATGGTGTTGTCTTCTGAGGCTTTAGTGAGGAATTGAATAGCCTCACAGTGGATTCTAAGGTACTGAATTACATGCTGTGCCGCCCACAGGCTCCAGCCTGTCCATCCCGAATGTCATGAGGTGATTGACACTTGTCTGTGTTCCAACAGAAGAGATGGCTCCTATAGGGCAGACATGTTCATATCAACTTAAAATCTCCAAACTGTGTGGTTACACATTATAGAAGTATTCCTGAAATGTATATTATAAATTAAGAGGGCCTGTAGAAGAGACTGGTAACAGACAGATGTTCAACATTTAAGCAACAAGGCAGAGTAATCCTGACTATATTTAAAAAATAGACTTTCTAAGATGCAAACCTCCTTCTCAATTAAAGTCCTCATCTTCCATGTTCCACACCCCCTGTATTTAATACATAATATGAAGTGTTAATGATCTAGATTCACCCTTAAACTGATGGGTGCGAATGCTTCCTGTTATACCTGTCATCATGCAGCAGCAATTGTGCATCTTCCTGGTCAGTTTTCTGTTTTATATCTGAGTTGAGCAGCATGTTAAATATGTAAAAGTAGTACATAAGACAACCTTGCTGTCAGTGTGCTTCATTCAGAGTTCCTTGGGTTAGGAATATAATATTAGCAAATTATTTTAGCTGTAAAAACCCAGCCTCTGTCCTCAGGAGGAGGAAGATGGAGGAAGAGGAGAGGACATGGTGGTCTCTCTCTCTCTCTCTCTCTCTCTCTCTCTCTCTCTCTCTCTCTCTCTCTCTCTCTCTCTCTCCACAGCCCTGACCTCCAGAACTCCAGCAACCCGAGATCCTCAATGAAATATTTAAAGCTTCAGTTTTATCCGCAGTGCGTTGGTCAAGACAAACTGTGGGCCTCCATGACGTAATGCAAGCCGTCGGATTGGTCCTTTCTGAGCAGTGTGGTCAGGTGACCTGTGCCGCTGTGGCCTTTTAAGGCATTACGATGCCCTGAGGCTCCACATTAGGCTGTCTGCTGGAGGGAGGATCAATCACTGCTGGCTGCTCCATAGCAAAGCTTTTAGCAGTAAATGTACTGTATGCATTCTTTGATAAAGGCCCCATAGCTTAAGTTATACTCATCTAAGTTGAGATAAGAGTGGGTATAGCTGTTATTTTTCCCATCATACCTTGTTTTATGATATGAGGCCTCCACAGATCCACTTTGCATGCACTGAACAATCTGAAACATTGACGATTTCCTATAACTGTATGAGGTTAGTTGAAAGCAATAGTATTACGTTTAAATAAAAAATAACTTAATTGTATTGCTTTCACCTAACCTAGTACAGTTATTTTAAATTTGTTGACATAATACATTTAATTAAAGATTCAAAGGTTTTATTGTCATATGCACAAACCTACAGTGTATAAATGGCAATTAAATCTTATGACCTGAGCTCCTCCAACAATGCAGCATGTATAATAAAATACAAAAATACAAATTTTTTTTTTTGCAAAAAGTCCCCATATAGAATAAATAGAATTTGATATGTACAAGAAAATAATGTTAAATTAAATAATGTATATTAAGACAAAATTAAATACGGTTTATTGTGGTGATATAAACTCTTCAGGTTTTTCAGTGTGGTGCAATATGTAAATCTGTTTGGGGTAAACTGACTGAAAATCTCAAATATAATCAGATTTTGTTTTAATGTCCTTCCCCATCATGCTTGCTGCTGCTGAGCTGACAGCCTCTCTGGGTGCAGCTCACTGAGGGTGGAGGGCAGCGGGCTCTCAGGTTACAGGCTCTGTTTCACTGGCACATGGGGGGTGGGTGAGGTGATGGGGAGGCAGCAGCAGCATTACAGTGATCCCTGGGTCTTTACTAATAGATGACCCAATGATTAACATGGCCCCCCCACACACATCCACCCCTCTGCTGCAACAGGAGCAGACAGCAGAGAGGCAGGGATGTAGACCCTGTAAGGTGGTAAGGTAACCAAGCATACTGAGAATACGTTTGAGTATTTTTAAGAACAAAACGTTTGAATAATCTGATACAGCTTCTTACATGAATGTTTTCTGCTTTCTTGACTTCTCTTTGACAGTAAACTACATACATTTTAGTTTTCTCGACAAAACATTTGAATATAACGTTGTGGTTTTGTCAAAAACAATTATCCACTTTTTGTCTGACATCTTACAGACCAAACAAATAATCAATGAATCAAAAAAAGAATCAACAAATTAACCAACAATGACTTAGTCTGAGGAGAGAGGAGGGAACGTTTTTAGATATGTATTATTGTCGACCTTATTTCATGCCCATATTTGACTGTCATCTTTACATGCTTCACTTCCCGTGAGTAATGATGCTGCACGTGCTGAGGCACTAAATAATCCCTCTTCAGTAATCCTCTGCAGAAGTAAGGCCATGTTGGAACTCAAATGTAATTTAATATCAACATGGAAATAAACATTTGACCCCTCAGAAATTGATAATCATGACTCATTTCCTGTTTGATATTATATTATTGAAAATAATAATTTGTCATTATATTTATTTGTATGATTGCCTGACATTTAGATAAAACAGCTGGTACAATGATTGAGTGCTTTAATGACTCTATAATATTCAAAGTTTCAAAGGCTTTATTGACTTAAGTCCCAGGCTCCTCTAGCAATGCAAAAATAAATATATAAGAGATAAAACAAAATTTAAAAAACAATAAAAAAAAGAGGTGAAATTCAGTACTGCTTATAAGTCATTTTTCAACATATTCTTAAGCCATTTTAGGATTGATCATTTGATATGCTTCTTTATTTTTCTGGAGCACATCCTCAATTAAGTGATCTCTTTGTTTCCCTTCAGTTATTTCTTTTGGAGCAGCAGTTATAATGTTGCCGCATTATTATTTCATCCTCCTCCTCTCACATGGACCCCTGCACAGCCTCATCGGATCCCTCCGCTGGCACCTGTTTCGTCTGCTCCTGCGCAACAGCAGCGCAGAACCAAATGAACGTTTTAAATATTCATCGCGGGCTACTCGACTCCTTTACAGGCCGCCACATGATCCTCATCTCCGGTGTCAGCTCCTCCAGGTGGAACCCACGTCAGGGCCCCGGGCTCCGGCTCCTCCACGATGAGCTGCAGACTCACCACGGATTGATTTCACTGTCTATCCACCCTGAAAGGAGTGTAACCAAACCCAGCCGCATCACCTCTAAATATTACACGAGGTTTGTCTACCTGGTTATCTGTCTAATTATCAGCAGCAGGTAAACGGACTCTGACTGGCCCTCGAAGAGGAGCTCGCCCTCATATATTAGGGCCCTACAAGTGATGAAGGGACACAGCTCACGGTCCCACTCCAGCAGGGGCCTTCTGAGGGTGCGCAGCTCTGCGTAAAACCCGAGGAGCGACACGGAGGCCCTTGAAGGCCCGGAGCAGCTGCGGGCCCACACCAGGTTGTATGCTTTTCATTTGAAGGGTTTTAGTCACAAAAAGACAGGACGTTGCTATCATTTAGAATGACGGTAACAATACATTGCATGGGTGTTGCAGCAAATACTCGAAGTATTATGCAATCTGCACGGAGTAACCACTGCAGCCTTTAAATCCACTATTTGATAATCATTAGCCATCTGGACGTGGTCATTTGATACTGCAGCATCTCGACCTGAGAACTGCAGCCTCAACAGCATCAGCCGACTAAAACTAATCCGGGGTGGGGGGCTGGGACAAAATAGCCTATCTGATGTAGGCTGTGCTCAGTTTAATATGTGGAAATGCAACGAGAAAGCCACCGTAGCTTTCATGCAGCCTGCGTGTTATTCACATTAGATCACAATTAAGAGGAATTCACATTGCAGGTTAATATTCATTTAGGTCATTTTCTTCAACAGAGGGCCTGGCTGTGCCTGTGTGCATGGTTCATTGTAAAACAGGCTATGTATTTTAAATAGCAGCAATAGGCATAACAAAAACAAAGAAGTAGGATTATTCTTTTATTAGATAAAATAACTACAATATAAATCAATGTCTACACTGAAACTCAATTGTGTGTAGGGCTATTAATATTATTTTTAATATGATAGCATTAAATAGAAAACCTCTAAAAATGGTATTTCCTTTTTATCTGAAGGCGTAATTCTAAATTGTAGGGGTTCCCTTTTTTATTATCTAATTGGCCAAACATATAGGAGTCTAAAACAATAACATGTGATGTGTATTTCCCAACCGGAGAAAAGTGTGTATTTTCTGAGGTCGGGACAATCTAAATAGTGGGTTGGTCCAAATTATTCGTCAGGAAATCATTTAATCCGAAGAGACAAAACCAATCCTCATCCGCTCAGACTGCAGCAGTCCCGGGGTTTAAAGTCTCCTCTCTTGCAGATAGATCCACCTCAAAGGCCCGGTATGCAGCTCGAGGCCGTGAACGCAGCACGACAGAGGCAGTGTGGATTATTGCTCCGGTGCTTGAACATGTCTTTCCTACCGAACAAACCCCGGGAATGGCAGAGTAAACCGGGAGGAGGCAGGCTGGATAGAAGCTGTTTGAGTCCCGCTTCCAACAAAAACGCCCACTCTTAAAAAACAGGTAGGCCTACTACGGTCCTCTGTTAACCCTCAGAGGGCACGTTAAAACAGAAGTGTGTATATTGTTAGTGATGGCTTCTGCAAAATATAATCATACTTTTTTTTTTGTTGAGGCGACTTCAAAGGCATTCAGACAGTAGTTATGCATACAATGCATGCAGCAATTAGTGAAAACAGAAAGTAGGGTAGGCAGAAAAATAGACCATAAATTAAAGAGTAGGCCTGTTGTATACATTTAGAAAAATATGGACTTGTTCTCACTACGGGGCCGGGCCTAAATTAGAATCGAATATATGTGTACTATTCTTATTCAAATGTAGATTCAGTAACAGCAGCTGTGCTTCAAAGACTTTGAACGCAACATATTAAACCGCTGCACATTTTAAGGTGCTTTAAAGGCTGGAACCCGCGCGCTCCTCTGTGCCTGCGCCTTTAAGAAGGTGCACGGAGCACCTTTCTCTCTGTCAATGTGCAGCACGCGCAGGTAAAAGGGAGGAGGGTGAGTCAAGAGAGAGAGAGAGAGAGAGAGAGAGAGAGAGAGAGGGGAGAGCAGAGGAGCGCGAGGCTCTCTGTGACATCTGATACTCAGGAAGTTCAGAGCCGCTTGGATTTCTTTGTTTCATTGTAGTTGTGCAGTCCTTCTGCCGCGGCGGCCCGGAGGCTGCTGCCGCCTCACCGAGCTCTGTAACCGGCCACAGTAATGATAGGTGAATCACTCAAAAGATGTGGGTTCGACTCCAGTGCGCTCTGTTGCTTCATGACGCACAACGAAGGACTCGGAGGAAGGTATGACATCTTTATTTTACACTTTTACTGATATTAAAGATAGGGTTTTATAGCTTAGAAACAAAAAGGAGGAGGCAGCGCGATGAAGTTAAAATTACATTGGCCTTTACTTTAAAAAACAAGAGTGTGCTGTAATAACCACTCGATTCCATAGCTGTTCCATCTTGAACAAATGCACCACAGGGTATCATTTTTGGGATTTAGTCAATTTAAAAGAAGCCTAACGGCCAAATGTAGGTTATTCTAACGCAGTGAGGGATTTATACCGTCTGCTGGCTTGATCCACAAATAGTCCGAACAGTTCGAATTTGGTCAAATAAAAAAGTAAAATAACAACAGTTCCAGAAATGTAATTGCTCCCAATTAGTACTTTCAAATTAAACCAGCTATTTTAAAGTGTATCTCTGATAATGCTAGAGGTTTTTTGGTACGCCTTAATTACGTTGCACCTGCTTTTTTCCAATAGCGAGTGCCCAGTTTTAAGAAGGCTAATCCTATGGATTAACACGGAGTCGTGCTATCTTGAACATTTTTACGCACACACACATCGAAGAGTCGCGATGGTATGTAGAATTTATAATAACTATGAGAAAAAAACAGCAATCAAATTAGAAAAAGCTAATGGCAAGTGCAATAAAACTGTTGCTTCTCTTTAAAAAAAAGTATAATCGTGATGCTTTAAATTCCTATCGGAAAAAAAGAGGAATGACTTTTAAATAGTATTTATTACATCTTGTTTTTATGGCCTGTTTCTTCAAACAATGAGTGACAGTGGCTGAGTCTCTGCAGGGCTCAGACGCGGTAAATCCTCCTGAAATAACCGTGAAGTTGAGAACTTGTAGATTCCCGATTCAGACAAATGCGATTAAGTGAAGGGGCTTTGGAGCTGTGGAGGTTAAAATAACGACGGCACACACAAAGCAGCGGGACAGGCCCTGTGAACATTTCAGGAGAATAAAGCTGCAAGAAAACCCACTGCTGCTTAATAATGAGGAGGAACATTCATTCTAAACATCTAACTATATTACTATTGTCCCATAACATGTATAATTACACATTTTAAAATGTTATCATTCACTGCAACACTTTTACATGCATTAGTTGATCCGTAAGTAATCATTTAAAATGTATTATTAAAAGGGTGGTTCCTGTTTATGTAGGCTAATACCTAACTGTGTATTTTAACAGCTGGCCTTGATGCCACATCAAAGAAAGAAGACTGTGTCATCTGTCTATCAGATTACTATTCAAACAACATTTATATTTACAGAAGAACCTAAATAGACATTAGGTCTACATGCACAGAAACAATACTGAGAGTTTAAAAAAATACTAAAATAAATTAAGCACCTGTGATGTGCAACACATTTAGTGTTTTCATATGTGCTAGTGGTTCATTGAGACTCCTAATATATTTAAAAAAAAATCTGACCAAGTTCCATTATTAACTAATTAAGGTATGAAATATGGGCTGCCTTTAAAGGACAGGTTCTTTTCAACTTGGCTTTTTAGTGCTATTGATTTCCCCAGGAAATGGCAAGGGGAGTCTTGCTCAGGGAGCCATTTGGGCGTCTGAGGAATCACTTAGTCCAGGTTTGATGGCTGGAATCAATGGCTGCTCCGGCACTGCAGGGTGAGGGAGCTAATGGCTGGAGCAGGGTGGGGCGTCTGAGGGAGAGGATTATCTGCTGCGCAAAGATGCTTCTGACAACACACCCAAGGTCAGGGACGGACTAAAGGTCATCTCTCCACTGCAGTATCGTGGACATAATAATGTGTGTGTAATATTCACACTGAGCTGAATATGAAAAATAGAAAGTGGCATTAGTCAGTTTGCTGCAATGTCCCACTCTGATGGCAGCCATTTTCTGGGATTTGCTGTGAGAGAGAAATACAACTGGCTGCTGTAAGTCTCTGAGACATCGTGCCAAATCACCTATTTATAGCAGGCCAGACAACAAGAACCTGCGTACAGGCTGATCATTTGACTTTATAAGGGAGATATTTATTTAAAAAATACTGTTAAGCATGTCTTGGTGGATTGACAAACAGGAAAAAAAACGTTATCTGTATTATCAAAAAGTCTGAGAAGTTAGAATCAATAAATATGAACTATTCAGTCTTTCCAATGAATCGTTTTAAAAATATTGTTCTTCATAACCTACAGAGATTTGAAAAGCCTTGCTGGTACAGGAGGTAGCAGCATGTCTCAAAGAACTTGGATTGGGACAATGTTACAACGCTAATCTAGAGCGAATTAAGAGGTCAAGTTTAGGGTGTCACCTTTTGGACAAGTAGAGGGTGTGGGGGAGGGGGCAGATCCAGGATGTAAAGAGATTACTTATAAACCATAAGGGCTCTTTTTGTACCAACCTTGTGTCGACTTATAATGATTGTTTGGACACTGAAATCCAATTAGGTTTAAATAATTATGTGATTGCTTTTTTATGATGTTGAGGGAAATAAAGCAACCATCCTCACAAAAATCTTAAAAAACACCAACAAATCATTGAGTATCTCAATGGTATGTAGCATTATCGTGCGAGATTTCCCCATCATTTTGTAGAATTCACTCCTCGGTCAATCTTGACTTTCCTAGACATCTACAGACAGTGCAGGTGATTAGCAGGAAGCTTCTATATGAGGATGTTTTCTCCCTCCAGGATTGACTCGACTTACATTTAGACGCCCACACCGAGACAGAGTAACCTTTGACCTGTTACTCAATGCATGGATCCATCCACTGCAGTGCATCTCCAGTTAATCTGCATCACAGCATCACTGTGGACAGATTGAAGGCTTTGAATGCTCCTCAGATCTCTGTCCCTCCTTCCCTCACCTCCTCCCTCCAGGCTGTTCTCCTTGGTGAGGGTCTCTGGTCAGTTTTGCATAGCTTTGCTTCCCGGCGCTGACTCTCCTCCGCTGGGTGTTTGGCTGATAGTGACTCCTGTTCTGTGTATGGCACTGGTAGAATTCACTGTGAGCGCTCACTATCAGTGAATTACCATAGGGCCATAAACAGAGCAGAGAAAGAACCACTTGATGAAGCCCGTCCATTGCGGCTTACTGTCTCTGTCTCCTGTGGGCGAGGGGGTGTGATGTAATGCCTCTGGTGCGGGTGCATGAGCTGCGCACATCTATGGGTGCTTCGACGTCTCTGTCCTGATGTGCCTCTGCAACAACAGCTGGAGGCAGCCACTTCTCTTCTTTGCCCATTTTGGCACTAGCACATTTTTGCTTCTGTATATATACTTTGAGCAATCATGTGTAGTGCCAATATAGGACAAGACAGACTTCCATCGGCTTTTGCGTAACCGTGGACTGTAATCTTCTCTGTGTCAGGACATGTACTGAATTCAGCTCACTGTCTTCAGTCTTCATGGCCAATGGATGTGGAACTAGTTTTTTTTCAAACAAAAACTGAAACGTTGACTTTAATTAAATGTATTAATCAACAGATTAGGTTATTAGGTTAGTTGAAAGCAATAATATTAAGTGTAAATGAAAAATATTAGGTTCAACTTAATATTATTGCTTTAAACTTACCTAATACAGTTATGTGAAATTAGTTTTAATTTAAGTCAACATTATCTGGACAAGATAACCTGAGATTTCTTAAAACAAACACTTCATTTTCTCCATGTTCCTGTCCATCATTTTTATTAAACTCATCTTGCTAAGCAATTCAGATTCAGGCCACCTCATATTTGCTGCTTCTTGTATCGATCTGAATCTCTCCACCTCCCGAGGATCCCTGTCGGGTTTGAAGCGGCCCAGCGGCTCTCTGGTGGTGTTTGGCAATGGTAGAACTCACACTGGTGAGGTAGATGGATCCGGTGGTTCTAGACTTGCCAACTACTACCTGAGAGCGTCCACCAGCTGAAAACACATGAAGAGACAGAACCAGCCTGCCTTTACCGAGTGGAGAAACACCTTCAGGACGTGAAGGCAGAGAGTGAGTGAGTGGCTGATGGTGATGAAGGGTGGGGTGAGACTCTGTTCCCCCCCTCCACACCCCGGCCTCAGAGCTCCAGTCTCTCTAAAGGACCGTATAGCATTCAGGCCTATAGTCTTCTGAACTAACAAATAAGCAGATGCATAAGGCTGAACATGGAGATACAGTGTGTGGACATGTATAGAGGTTGTTTTCAAGCTTTGTAAATGTGGATATTTGCCTCATATTTCCTCAATTCTGCCTAACTCTGATTTGTAGGGTAACTGTTTGTAATGTTTTATTAAAATAAAAAGGTTCTGGAGGGTAGTAAACTAAAATCAAGAAAAAAAATTAGACCTGGAGTCCGAAGTCAGCTTGAGTATTAATTGACACAAGAATGCAGTCAATGCTAAAAAGTATTTTTTAACATCCCAAAGGTTATTTGTCCATCACTTCCTCAGACAAATCTTCTAGTTTACCATATTATAACCCAAACCAAGATATAAAACTATGTTAGGTTTTACGTTTTTCATGCTGAAATAAGTGCTCAATCAATTCATCCATAGAAAATTTCGCCAACTAGTTTAATTATTGAGTAATGAAATGACCAAGCAAACGTGAGAAACCTTTGCAAGTTATCAAATATGAGCAATTTCCAATATCTTTGGGTTTTGGACAGTTGGATGGACAAATAACCAACTGACTCATAACTTGATTTGAACAAAAAGTCATCATTAATGAAGATAATATCATTTGCATTCCTACATGCATTTAATGAAAGAAATCGATGAGTTTTACTTCTTTCCTGCCGATAATGTTATATGACAATGGTTTCTTCTGTTCAGCAGCGGTCTGCTGCGGAATTAGAGTGAGGGCAGCAGAGGGGTCTCGCTGTGTGACTTCACATAGAGAGCTTCAGCCATCGAGGGGTCCTCTCTTAGCTCCGTGGCATAATTGGCAAACCGTGTGGTGTCATCTTACCTTCTCTTTCAATGCGACTCTTATCCCTCCTCCCCTCCAAAACGAGTCAGGGTGGAGAGCCAGGGAGTCTTTCTCAGAGGTCGGTTTGGTTTGCTGGAAAAGCTGCTACATACTGAGCTCCATATATCTGGGTCAGGGTCTGCTAATGTAGGTGACAGGGGGATCTGGGGATTAAAACCTCTTTATCTGCCTGTGCATAAATCCTGCTTTATAGCCTACACTTCAGCTTTAGCTAATATGATTTGTATTGTCACCAGTTTGCCTGCAGGCTAGCTATATTTGTGGACGTAGACATCAGACCTTCTACCTTTGGAGAATAAAACACGGAGTGGGTAAATGCTGAGCTGGTGGTGATACACACCCTAAAAGAGCTGTTATTCAGACAACTGATAAACTGTGGTTGTGTCTCATGTTACAGAACATACATGCAAATATAACATGTGTGTACATGTGACCACACCTTCTGAGCTTGAGTCTCATAATGCCAGATTTGTTGTGTATTATGTGCTTTTATCTGTTAAATCATGTATTGTTTTTTTATCATACAATTTCCTCTGTCTGTGATGCAAATAAACTATTATAAAGAACGATCAGTGTCAGACTCCCTCTAACGATCTTTTCTGCAGCAAAGTGCATTGTGGGATAACCCTTGTCAATGCTGGCCTTCTCCAGATGGGCCGAGCAGCTCAGGTTACGCCGCATTTTTCAGTTCCCCTCTATCCCACAGCCCCCTGGCCCCTTTCGCCATCTCTCACACACATACACGCACGCACGCACGCACGCACGCACACACGCACGCACGCACACTCTCCTGGGTGGGGAGAGTCCGGCTGAGACAGTGCTTCATCTGTGTTCTAATGCAGGCCGTGCAGAGCATTAGTGAAATGAGATTATCAGAGTTCTTACTGTCTGGGCAGGAGGTGGGCAAAGGTGTGAGTTTGAAAGGTGAGGATGCCATTATTAGACCACCAGACTCCATTATGGAGGAGAGTGCTTCCTCAGCAACATGTCTGCTGATGCTCAGGGATGAGCCTACTATAGGCCAAAGTCTGTGCTATCATAATTGGTCTTTTTTATAGAAAGTAATGTTAGTTCTTTTGAATGTCCACTGATTCTCTCAGGCCAGTGGGTCAACAGAAGATGGGATTTGGTGAAGTTATGCAGTGACAGATGTATAAGTATTCTTCTCTGATCAACCATTTATTTTGAGTTTTTTGCATTACTCAAAGTCTCTTTATTATATAATTGTATTTTTACTGAAAGAGAAGGGGTTCAATTACATTGAATTCACAATTTCGACATGGAACCAAATATTCCCTTTCTCTCAAAGATAAGTAAATAAAATATTACCAAAAAATGAACATACATAAAAGAATATGAAGGAAAACAAGATAAATACATTACTTAAAGAACAACAAGTTGATGAAAAATGGTTGTCATTAAATAATTGTATATCACCACTCCTCCTTGCAAAACAAACAAACAAACAAACAAACCAACTAAGAAACCCACCCCCACATGTCTCTTTTCACAAAAATCAACCATTTCATTCCTTTGAATGAGGAGGATGTTTTTTGAAGCTGGGACCCAGCACTGTGCCCAGACGAGGGGTGGGAGATTATCTCTTGTTAGAGCAAGTGCGGCCTCATGCTGCCAGCAGTTTGTACAAACGTGTGCATTTGGAAGCGTGTGTGTGTGCATGTGGGAGTGTGTGCGGGGGTGTAGGGCCTGGGATGCATGTATTAAGAAACGATTAGTGGAGATTAAAGCCCTGCCCTAGAGTCTGCCGCCACGACCCAAAGAGAGAGGCAAACCAGGAATGACCACCCCACCCCCCCCCCTTGCAGAGACCCCTGTGGAGCCGACCACCGGAGCCCTGGCCTCAGGCTGCCCCCCCGGCTGAGGATCAATGGACCTGCCCTCCCTCTGCCCAGTGATCCTCCATCACTGAACATATTCCCCCCAGGACGCAGCACTCACACTGCGGCCGCTGATTGGATGACTTTAATATCATCCAATCAGGTTCAAAGCGAGTCGGACGGATGTGATGATTTGAAGAATGCACTGCGGTGTGCACGGTGATGTAACCTTGACAACAGGCAGTGCAGCCCAGGCTCTGTTAGAGAGGAATCTGAGCCCTGGATGTGGGCCTGACGTTTTCGTGATATTTTCCACATAATAAACTATTGCTTCTTTCAAATGATTTCACATATGAACAATAACCTTGTTCAGTACATTTCCAACATGCTATATCATAAACCTTTTTCAAATACTTCGACATACTATATATTATGACTTGTCACATTTTTCACCATACTATACTATACATTTTTTTTAAATAAAATGTTCTACATATTATGCTATACTTCTTTTCCAATTTTTCGACTTACTATACATTTACACTATACTATGATTTTTGTTGTATTATGTTGAACATTTTAAGAAAAACATTATACTATAGTATTACGAAAATTGTAAAAAAAATTGAAAAGCAGATATAGAAAATATCATTAAAATAAATTCATAGTACAGTATATCGAAACATTTGAAAAAAGTCATAGAATAGTATATCATAACAATCATCATAGTATAGTTTGTTGAGAAACTTTAAAAAAAAGTCATTGTATAGTATATAAAAAAAGTCATTTTCGTAAAGAAATTTGAAAAAGGTAATTGTGTAATATTACATTTCGAAAATGTAATGAAAAACGTTATAGTATACTACAGTATTTGGTAAAAAGTCATAGTACAGTATGTCAAATAATTGGAAAAGAAGACATAATAAAGTATGCTGAAAATGTAATTCTAAAAAGTCACAGTGTAGTATGTCGACATTTAAAAAAAAAGAAACTCTTAGTATAATATGTGGAAAATGTCATGAACATTTTCAGTGTATGAAAAAGTCGAAACAAATTAATAGAATAATATGTCAAAAATAACGTTAGAAAGCTTCAAAGTATAGTATGTCCGAAAACATATTTAAAAAAGTAATAGTATAGTATGTCCAAAAGTATAATGAAAAACATCATTGTAAAGTATGTTGAAAATAGTAGTGTTTATTGTATATAAAGTATAGTATTAGGACTTTTTTATACTTTGTATCGAAATACTTTACAATGATTTGTTCTTCTACATACTATGGAATTATTTTCAATATCACTCAATATTGTAGTTCTTAAATATATATGTAAACATTTATTAGACAGCAGTATTCATGTGTTAATAAGAACCATTTTCAAATAAATTCAGTCAATTAAAGTTGAAAACATTTTCTAACAAATCTTTGTTGATAAAAAATGCAATAATTTATTTCCATAACAAGCTTCAAACATACCCTTCCTATTTCCCCTTATTATAAGCATTCTGAAGCTTCTGTGTTAAGATGAGCTGCAACACTTTCTGAAACACAAAGGAAACCCTCTGGAGAGCTGGGATGTTGGCTGCCTTCTTCTTAAAGCATATTCAAGTATCAAGCATCATTAACCTACATTTGATTGATTTTGCTGACTTATAACTGAACTATTGAGGCAGTATACCTCACCTGTAGTGAGGGGCCCAGCCCTTCGTATGTTTTACTGCACTACACCATGACTTTCTTCAAATGTTCCAACATACTATGATACTACATTTTTGTTATACTAGGTCTTTTTTTTTTTTTAAAACACGTTAATAAGGTCTTTTTATTCTCCAGTGAGTCTGCTGAGTTCTCTCTTGCTCCAATATAAAACAGTCAGCAAAAAGAATAAAACAACAAGAACCAAAAGGATATTTTCATCTGTGTAAATGCAACCTGCTTCAGCATTAATCTGGACGGAGAGCCTGGTAGATTAAGGCCTGAACGCTTCTCTCTGCTACTCTGCAACAGAAGGGCCCGGATAGCAAATCCCAGGCTTTAAATCAGAGGAGGTTCAGCAGCTTATGATGCAATCATGGCCCTGTCTGTGGCTGGGGGGGGGGGCGCGCTATCACTACGGGACAAAATGCAGAGAAATGTCATGAGGTATGGAAGAGCTGGGCCAAGGTCATCGCTTTAAATACAGTTTGATGACTAGACAAAATGCAATCTAAACCAATCACACTCAGCCAACACTATATCCCCCAAATGTCAATGCAATATTTGCCGTCTTAGCTCGGTGCTCAGCTCCTAAAAAACACCCGGGTCTACCCTGCTTGATACTATGCATTCAAACTTCATTTGGTTTCAAAAAAAGCATCCTGCATTTCTTTCCTTAATGCAACTGCCTATTTACATATTTACAGTGAGACTAGCATATTAAAATAATTGAACTAAGCAATTTGATTCAATGTGAGAAACAATACATATTTAAGCATTTCATTTACGCTTTTATCGTTTGGATGAACATTACTAATACTCATGAGTGAATCTGACTGAAGGGTGAACAGCAGACATTTTATTACACTTTATTTTTTAAATAGTGGCAAGACTGTGAAACTGTTACAGCTGAACCAAACCGAGTCGATTCGTGTCGAGCACTTTTTTGCTGTTTAAAAAAGAAAACCCTTATTCATATTTGCAACACAGATAAAGCGCCAGTGTCAAAGTGTGGCCAGCTTCCTGTGATTTACAAAGTGATGCAGACCACCAAATCCTAAGTGATATACAAGTCCATGTTAAAAAAATAACATCAACCCCTCTCCATGCACTGTGGATGAATGGATTTGGTCGACAAAATGGCTGCTCCAGGAAGTCAGCTTCGCAGTCCAGCAGTACAAAACACTGATGTAAATCCTGAGTCTTCACAAATGTTGGCATGTGCGGGGACTACAGTACAACAGCACAGGGAAAAGCACACAATATGGTATTTCAACATAATATTCCATCATCTAATGGGAGAAATGTCCATGAGTTCAGACGCTGATCCGATGCTTTCAAGAGGAATTGAGAATATGATAGAGGATTTGAAAACAGGAGTGAACTCTATGGCACTGAAGTGTAAATGCATCCTAAAATCCAAACGGTCAAGTACCAAGACGACATGTAGATGGAGAACAGTGTGAACACACTGTGGGTGGTTCAGTTGTGGCTTTGCTCCCGGGCTTTTTGGTTCATCATTGTTTTAAGTAAAGGTTAATTGTGAAGAAATAAATACTAAATACTCAACATCACAGATCTAAAAAACAAACAAACATGAAGCCGAATGGGAGAAACAATACACCACAAAAGCAATATCTTTACATAGTAAACACATTGATACCTCACTTCCCCTGCAGATGTACATTAAAAAATATATTTGACATTGTACACAGCATCATAGCTGGAAATCAGTAGGATGAGCCAATCAGCACAGAATGCCGATCGGCCCCTCCTACTCTTTCCAGGTTCATCATTGTCACTGTTCCAAGGTCACGACCTCCACGGCCTGACCGTCGAGCGTCACCGTGTTATCGATGCGCGTGGTGACGGGCGCCATGGCGACTTGCACGGCCCGGTTGCCATGGGCGAGGCTGGTCACTACCGTCTGGTACATGCTGACCGGGATCGGGATCTGGACCATACCTGGGGGGTGGGGGCACAGATGTTAGGGTTTAGACTCACAGCAGCACTGTTAACCTGCCGGTGGGATGGCTGCATGCCGAGCAGGGATCAACATCTGTTTTATCCCAGCAGCTGGAATAAGGGATTAAAGAACTAATCATTTTTTAGTCAGACGGAACAATGAACGGCATCATTCTGATGACGGATTTTTAACTCAATGTTTGATTTTTGGCTGTGAGCAGTAAAGAATCTTGATGAAAGGGTGCAGCAAGGGCCGATAAAGAATCCATTTCACTTCAGAGCTAAGATGATAACAGCAGCCTCTCTCAAGAGACCTTTTAGGTAGTTATTAGATTGACCAGATAACAATTGGTGGTCACAGTCAAATGTGAAGATTTGCTCGTTTCTACTATAACTATTGACCATTTCAGTCATTTATCAGTTAAAGTTGTATAGCACCTGCTGGTTCAAGATTTTCAGAGGTTAGGATTTTGAGTTGGTAATAAATTGGATGAGACCACACCATGCTGGGCTCTTGAAACGGGCAAACATCCCTAACTGTGACATTTTAAAGACTGATCAAATCATAAAACAAAGTCATAAACAGATTAATTAATAAAGAAATGAAATTGTTGCAGCCTTATGCTAACTTTTTGTAATCTTGCCACTACAGTTTAACTCTGTCCAGGTAGTAGTCTGTGACAGGAGGCAGCCATGTTGCAGAGATGGCATTTCTGAACAATGGTCCGATTGAACGTTCTTGAGCTTCCCCCAGGCCCAGCTGTGTGTGTGTGTGTGTGTGTGTGTGTGTGTGTGTGTGTGTGTGTGTGTGTGTGTGTGTGTGTGTGTGTAGGGATTACTGCTGCATCACGTGGGTCTCGCCCCACCCTGCAAGCTGTCACAGTGTCACAGGGAGGCAGGAAGGTCAGTGTGAGGGGTGGCAGAGGCTAATGCCCGCTCCGTTTACTGTGAGCTCAGACACTGAATGCACCAAACACACATCAACCCTGTCAAGGTAAATATATTATGAGTGCAGGTCTTTTGGTCAGAGCATTCAGCTACCAAGCTCCCTTTCTCTGGAACCAACTTCCTGTTTGTGGGTTTTAATAAAGCCTAAAGTTAGAGCTGGTTTAAGATGAACCTTTGTTTGTCCTTTGAGTCCTACATTTTATGGTATTTTATTTTTACTGTCTTTTTGTTTTTATTTTATCTCGTTTTATTCATATTTTATCATTTGTCATTACTTTTATCATTTTCTTGTGAATTAAATTATATTTTACACTGTCATCTATGTTTGTTGATCTGTAAAGCCCACTGAGACTAATGTTTTTTGTGATAGGGGGCTATATAATTAAACTTTGATTTGATTATTCGCCATCCTTCAAGTCTCCCAAAATAAAATCAGGCACCTTTTTTTAGGCTAGCTTTCTAGTTATTGGTCCTCTAATGTGGGCCCTTGCTAAGCCCACTCGCCGGTGATTTGCGACAGGGTTAAGATCTGCTGATGCAGGTGATTGTGCTGGCTGTGATTGAGGAGGGGGGCTTAGGGGAGGGGGCAGGGGGCCTGGCATGGTGACATACGGGGCCCGCACAGTGACTGAGTGAAGGGCCTCATCGGGCCACTCCAACACTGTCACTCCGACATTAAGGGTGGTGTGTGGTGTGTGCATGTATTAGTGTGTGTTTCTGCCTCTGTTAGCGGAGGGTGGACACACAAGCCAATCAGACGTCTGGCTGCTGCACTTCAAACAGACTCTCCACTCCTGGGCAGCACTCCAGTGATTAGCTAAGGTCAATAGTGAGGAGAAGGACTGGCTCTGGCAGCTCCATTAGCTGGTGGAGAGCCGGAGCAGCAAAACGACTCCTTATGGTTCAGGGAGCAATTAGTGGCACAAAGGCTCAGGAAATAAACTAAATAACTTGGATTTACAGCAGTGCATACAAATACACCGTGTTTATACGATTGTACCGTGGCAAATAAAAAACCCTAAGAGTATAACTTACGCACCAGCACGTACAATGTTCTTGCTTGTTTGAAGTGAATATGTCAGCACTGTTCTTGTTGTTTGAGTCTTAATGGTTTATTGAACATATTGTACGTGGCTTTGGATAAAAGAGTCTTCTAAATGCAATGTAATGTAATACGTTAGCATTCTGCACCATATTTCAGAAGGGCTGTCTGCTTTGAATATTCTTTATGTTTTTCTTACATCAAATGATGTGTTTGTGTGCTGACAGCTGGCCCAATGATAAGTCAATGGACTGATAATGGAGTGGATCGGCCCCTGAGAGCCTGGACTAGTGTACCGTGTGTGTGTGTGTTGTGTGTGTGTGTTTATCCTACTGTCGGATGGTACTGATTAGAGTAAATGGTAAAAGAGAACAAAGATTGACGGATTGATGAGACGTGTGTACTAAACCTTTTGTCTGTTATATTTGCTGGAGATTAGTTATTATTAACTGAAGTGTAATAAATCATGTGTTGCATCCCTGCATTGATTTGAAATGAGCATGATTCAAAGCATTAATTGGCACACAAAAAAGATTAAATTTCATTATTTTGGCTCCAGCAGTTATTGTTACATTTGTATTAATATGAGAAATACAATTTTAAACAGCTTTTAAATCACACTGGTAATTTAGCCAGCAATTGACATCTAATTATAAAGTTTGTATTCACGCTGAGTTTCCTTTGTATATCTGTATTTTTGTAAAATATGCTACTGACACTTCCAGGCTACCTTTAGTGAGTGATCCGATTAGCAGCATGTCCCCTGGTGTTAATCAGTGACCAGCAGTAGCTTTACATTCCCCCCAGGGTATGGATGGACATCAAAAAGGCTGTTAATGCTATCCATGAGGATGTGAGGACAAACTGGTCCAGTCCCAGTAGCAATGCATCGCCATATCAAAGGATGCATGTGCCTGTGAGGAAGCTAACAATGGGCTCCTGCATCTAACGTATCATTAAAAGAAGGGAAGATACACACACAAAAAACCCACACCATCTGTCACATCAGCACATGGTAGATTAAAGTGCAGCAGCTCAGAGGCTGCAGTGCTACTGCGGGAGATTACACTTAGAGAGGCTAATTAGACATGCCATTGGCTGGGGAACACACACACATGTACCAATTAGTACACATGTGAAAAACTAAGTTTATGGTGTGTATTTTACTCTAACTTTAAAATCCCTTAAATGTGACACCCGTGTGAGACGCAAAAAAGAAAGATGATCGATGACTCAAGAAATCTGAATTTACTGCGCACTAAAAAAGTTAAATATTCAGTGTCTACTATTATTGAAATAGTTGTGGATTAAAGAGAGCGTTAGGATTTTAGTAGCTGAAGTTTCTATTAACAACAGATAGTGTGTGAGAGTAGGGACACTAATAATGATCCATGGTATTTATACAGCGCTTTTCCTGGTGTCCAAAGACGCTTGGTGATGTAAATACTCCACCAGTGTCACTTAAGCTATAATTAGTGCTATAGACATTTAAAATATATACTTTATATGATCACTATATCATTTCTGTGATTTAAGAGGCATTTTGCATGTTGATCCTAACGTTATTGATGAACATGTCGTATACCTGTGGCATCTTGGACCCCCGCCAGGGCCCCAACAGCAGCTGCTGTCTCTGCCAGGACAATCTGCCCCCCGCCCTGCAGAGTGGCCTCTGCCAGCGTCGCTACAGCATGGGCTGCTGCCTCGCTGCAACACACACAAACACACACATCAGATACTGTGAACAACATGTAAAAACACAGGCATCCTTTTACTGTGCATACAATTTAGAATGAGATGTCACACACGCAGGATAGATGTCCTGTAGCTGTCAGGTACAATCACTGGTACAAAGTACACACGCAGCCTGCTCACAAAGGGTTATTACAGAGATGTGGGGTGAAGAGGTAGGAGTGTATGAGCTGTAAGAGGCTTTTCTAGTCAGGCCTTATGGAGAATCTGTCACATCTCCAATAGGGGCCAGGTGCCACGGGTCTAACAAAGCACTTTTATTAACCAGATCTACCCAGTGGATTTACCAGCAGCCTATTGGAAGTGTTCACAGCTTGGTCTATAATCGCATCTGAGACAGAGCTAAGATAAGACAAGAGGAGGTGGAGCCGAGCAGAGACGCATTAATGATGCACTCATACTGTTGTAAGCAGACGATGGCTCAGGAAGAGTATGGGAGTGGAGTCATGCTACATCTAGAGATGTCCCGATTCGATCACGTGATTTTCAAAAGATCGTCCATGTTCACGTCGTAAAGTCATCCTGAGGCCTTAGTTTTGGTTTAAAATGACACAAAATCATGTATGTGTTGCTTCTTTGGGGCTTGTTTTCATAGACCTGGTTGCTTATTTCTCTCAAATCTGGCAACAGAGTGGGCAGGGCACAGTGTCTAATAGTAGCAGTAAGCTAACGAGAGGCTACGTTCAGCTGGTGACTCGGGAGTCGGGACAGAGAAAATGTCAGGAGTTTGGAAGTATTATAAAATTGAAAGCGAAGGCAGTGTAAAAGCCAGATGCAATGTTTGCAAGGCGTAGGTTCCGCGTAGTGGAAAGAACAGAGCTACGTTCAACACGACCAATCTAATACGCCACCTGAGAAACAAACACCAACAACAACACGACGAGTACACAGCGGCCACTCAGGTAACGGCACTGAAACAACCGACACTTTTAAAAAGGAAAGAGAAACTGCCCCAGAACAAAATAACAGCCAAGATAGCTGAATTCATCGTGTTGGATGACCAGCCGTTATCTGTTACCTTTTTTTTCTCTTAATGCATTGCATAAAGATCGGATCGGGAAAAATCGGTATCGGCAGATTGTCAAAATCAAATGATCGGAATCGGATCGGGAGCAAAAAAAGGTGATCGGGACATCCCTGGTAGAAAAAAGGCTTCTCATACCGCCTTAAATACTGAGCCTTTTTCACATTGTGTTGTTTTCTGTTTTGTGGTAAACAGTTCTATAGGTTGCTGTTTTTACACAAATGCAGTTAAAAGAGTCAAAGCATGGCAATAAGATGCTTTACTTGTTACGCTTATAATAAGGTCGGCGTCTGAGGAGTGGAGGGTGCAGGAAGGAGTGTGTTTATGGGGCAGGTCGGTGAGGTGGGAGGGGGCCTGGTTATGGAAGGCTTTCTGAGTGAGGATGGGGATTTTGAAATGAATGTGTTAAGGGATGGGGAGCCCGTGGAGTTTCTGCAGCAAGGGGGTGATGTGAAGTCGAGCAGGGCCGATGTATTTTGGAACTCAAGGTGGTGCCAATTTTGGTCACACAGCAAAAAAGAGACGGTGGGAGAAAGAGGATCTTAACTCCCTGTGGAGCTGGGAAGCAGAGACAAAATGTTCCAGAGATGCTCTGCACAGGTAAACAGTAGAGGGTGGGGGGGGTGGACTCAGGTGGAGGCAGGTAACAAGCCCCACTGGGACAAACCCTTACACATTAATGCCTTGACATCACTGCAGGGGAGAACCAGCTACCATGTTTAAATCAAAGCAAGATAAAGATCTTTAATTGTCATTTGTAGGATCATGAATATCAAAAATGAGGATGAGGAAGAAGCTAAAGGTGTCAGCCGCAGCCAAAGACCCCCCACCTTATTTGATAGATGAGCAGACTTTCAAGCTGCTCTGTTCTGCGTTGTAATCAGACACTGCAGACGGCTGGCCCTCCCTGGGACATGATTTAAGATCCTGTTGGAGATCCCATCTGAATACAATCGAGTGGCTGATTTCCCTCAAGAAAACATTACGGCAACAACAACAACACCCCCACAGCTGAAAACAGGACAATCTATAGGTGCTGTACGGTAGTATACCTTATATTTTATTAAATAAAACACTTGTTTGAATAGCTATTTTATCTGTAATTCTATTTCAAACTGCACCAACTACATGTGATGCAAAAGGGTAGCAGTTGATTGAATGAATCAGCAAAGGGCCTTAATAATTCAACAGGCTCATTAATTAGAAGCTAAACTGCGATGACAGGTAGTTCCTGAAAACAAGTTTGAATGCTTCGTGTCATTTCATTTCCAACTGCACCAACTTTTTTTTGTAAAGGAAATTCGATTAGGTCGTTGGCCCAAATAAAAGGGTAGGAGTTTATTGAATGAATGTGCTGAGAGCCTAAGTCATTGGAAGCTGAACTACTACGGCAGGTGGTTCCTCTCCAGGCGACGGTCCTGACAGTGGTCACACTCTCAGTCCAATCATTAGGATCTGTCTGTTTGCTCTGCTGGCTGCACTCCACCTGGACTCCTCCAGGACTGTGTCAGTGACAGCTGATCACCAGATACAGGTTCTCCTTATGAAAAGTGTGGACAATTCAAACAATCCCACCTCTGTTTTCCCTATTAAACCATTTTACGTGAGGAGGTAAGAATTGTAGACCGGGACATGAGCCTTTCAAATCTTTTAAACTTAAATCACTCCAATGTAATTATGGTTCTCTGGTCTATATCTAAAAGAAATCTTTCAGGCCCAACAAAGTACAAGCCACCTAACATCCAATATCTTATGAGTTGTGACTCTAAAAGCCTTGTTCCCTTGTAAAATAACTTGTTCTCTCCCCCACCCTCACCTGTTCATAGACATAGTGACGGTGGCTCCGGACTGCATTTCGTGGCTGGCGGCGATCGCAGCTTCTGCCAGAGATGCGACTGCCTGCGTGGCCTCCGAGGCCTGAGTGGTCTGAATCGTCATTTCACCACCCTGGAGGGTGGCCCAGTTCTGATCCACCTGGAAAGGAACAATATATAAAAAGAACACAAAGCAAATAAGTATCTAGAGAGAAGAAAAAGACAACGTGAAAACGACCAATAATATCCTCTGGCTGGCTTAGATGTTGTGGTGCTGAACGGACAGCTCCCATTAATCACCCTAAATGTTTGTTTCTATGACTCATGCATTGACACTAAAATGGTTTGACCATTCGTTCTACAGTCTGTGTGTGTAGTAAACGATCAGAATGTGTTATACTACTGTACAGAACAAGGGATGAACATGGGATGCTCTAGTGGTTGCTACCTCTCCGTCAGTCACTGTGGCGTAGTTGACCTGCGCCACCGTCACCCCGGGCAGCTCCGAGGCGTCTGCCAGGGTGGCCACTGTGTGCCCTGTGCCAACCTGGGATAGTGGTGCACACAAGAACTTAAATTACTGAATGTGATTTGGATAAAAAAAAAAAAACATTAAGAACTTTTAAGACAAAGAGAGGAAGTAAATGCTACCTGGATGAGCGACACTGTCCCGTCGGGGTTGTTGACGGTCTGTACCACCGTCTGTGAGGGAACCAGGTGAGCGATGCTGGCGTTGGTCAGGTGGTGGTGGTGGTGGTGCTGGGTGGTGGTGGTGGTCGTGATCACATGATCTTCAAAAGCGTACAACAGATCCTCCCGGCCGTGCTGCTTGTAGCAGTTCTTCACGATGGTCCGCAGCGCCTGCGTCCAAGACACCTTGGGAAATGCATGATAACATGGCAAATGATTCTACAGTCTGCATAAAGGACTACAGACATGGAATGCCACATTATAGGTTGCAGTTGGTCAGGCAACTAGACTACAACAAATCATGTTGCATCTCTTGGAATCTGCTTGTTACCTATAGTTACCAATGTAAAGGATGGGACAACGGGTTGCAGCATTTCCCTGCAAAGACTGATAATGTATGACGTCATAACTTGAGTATTTCTCTCACCCTCTGTTTCTGCTCCTCGGTGCGGACGTCACTGCGGACGTTGGCCCATGGGATGTCCTCCGGCCACCACAGTGGTTTGCAGCTCTCCTTCCCCCAACCAGGCTTCCCCCGGCCCGTCGAGTACTTCAGCATCTCAGGGATGAACGCTCGCAGCTGGGCCTGAGGAGAGGAGCGCAGAGAAATGAGACGAAGCAGAGCAGAACTCCAAAGTGGAGAGCCGCAGTGTCTCTCCCAGGCTCACACGCCCTTGAGCAGGAAGCAGGAGGTGAGTATTGATCGGGAAGCTGCTGCTGAGGTTGCCAACGCCTGCAAATAGAAACAGGCTTTCTAAAAGGAGAACAATGCGATCATGTTTGCTAACAGACCAATCTATGGCTGTGGCTCCAGCCTGGTGAGACACTGAGGGGGCATGGGGGGGGATCCAGCAGTCAACCTGTACAAGCTAAGGCTCCAGCACACTCAGGTACTAACAAGGACAAGCTGGTCAATATTTGTACAAAAATCAATGTCAAACAAAAACATTAGATTTATTTTATTTTCTGGTCTATTGTTTTTACTATATGGCTGTTTTTATTTTTGTAATTGTTACGTTTATTCTGGTTTGTTTTGTGTTTGTACCTTTTATGTGATTTTATACTTATTTTATGTTTTGTGAGCTGAGCCGTGTGATTTTATATTTGATGTATCTCTCTGTACAGCACTTTGGTCTGGAGGTTTGTCAGTGCTTTCGGATTGGATTGGATTTGGATCACTTATACTACGTTATGGAACTGTAGAGACTCAAGTTATTATTTTATTATTAAAGATTGACTGTATTACTGAGTCCAATATATTGCCATTTTTTAAAGTAGGTGGTTAGAACTAGTTACTTGGTGTTGGATTTAAGAGATTATTTATTTGAGAGTCAAGAACTTCCTATAAAATATTGGCCATTATTTATTGTGTCATATCTACTCTCCCTGTTCTGATTGCTCTGTCAGCAACACTGCACAGAAGGCTCCAGGAGACTGCCATGTGCTGCAAAGCAGGGAGTGGGGGCATCTGATTGGTTGGCTATTGATCACCCAGCACACATGCTAAATGTGTGGCAGTGAGCGACATGCCACAGCTTCACCGTTTCAAGAACACGCCTGTCCTCACGCTCACCGACAGGCTGGGGGGGGTTTAGTGTCCTCAGTGCCCTGGTAATATGCATCACCAGGGGATTATATTGCACAATGAGGCACTGCAGCGTCTGCCTGCCTGACATCACGGGCAAAATGTGGTTACACAGAGAAATAAATCCATCCCTCCCCCCCTTAGACCACGTATTCTAACTGATAATCACAAACCTTTTGTGTAGGAAGATACAACAAAGTGGATCCTGATAGAAAACGGATGGACAATACTTAAGCACGCCAGCTTTAGAAAAACACGCATCCGCTACAGGGGCTTTACTTCAGACGGCACTTTATACCTGACAGAGGAACTTGGATTAACCCCAGAAAGACGGATTTAGTGGCAAAAAGATGCTTGCCTTTTCCACCTGTGGCTTATCTGTGTGTGGATGTATGTGATGCATGCGTGCTGGGCCAGATGGCCTAATTACAGTGGCTCGTGAGTTAAGTGGCGTGTTATGCTCGCACCCACCACCCCGCCCCCCCCCCAATCCTAATCCACCAAGCAATTGTCCAATCAGCATTTAGGAAGGAGCCTATGTTGCCGGGTCCCTGTCCCTAACGAGGCTGGGGGGTAATTATGGGCTCAGGCTGGACCGGGATCACCTGCTGCAGATGCTTTATATACCGGCCTTGCATCACTACACCTCACTTGGGATTTCTTCAGCTTTGTAAAACCTACTTCAGATGTCTGCATAGTGAACAATAAGCCCTGTCTTTTATGGAACAGAACAAGAGTTTTCATGTGAAAACTTGCTATTTCCAAGGTACATTTTGACGGGACAACATCCTGTCTCCACAACACCCTCACCTTTCCACCTGAGTGACAGGTTACTCACGGTAATCTCATCCGACAACCTCCAGAAAAACAAGCACCAACTAACACCCGCCCCCCGAGGAAACATCCGCCCCTCGGATTGGCTACCGTCCTCCCAGGGTTGAGGACCGTCTCTTTGGGCCCTATCATGCTGGCTGCTCTGACGATGATCCAGAGAATGCGTCGGCAGCACTGGGACGGAGTAAACAAGCCAGGTCCCCTCAGAGAGGATGGTGCAAATGTTGCAGTGAAAGGCCTCTAAGTGCAGTCTGCTCTGCACCCCCCCCCCCCCTCACTGGTACCGCAGCCTGTCTAGCAAAGGGAGGAGGCATCAAGAATACAGTCTGACTGAGTTACAAGTCCTCTTCACCGTAAAGTTAAATTACAGTATTTAAAAGAACGTTCATTAAGTGACGCTGATAGACATCCAGAAACAGCTGAAAAAAGGCAGTTGACCTTGATACAGTATATGCAGTACCTGGCTAAACTTAGGACATAAAACACAATGTGAGAATCGGATTTGTTGCCAAACGCTGCCCTCTGCTGGGACCGTCCACTCTGTGTTTGAGTCTCAGACACCAGAAGGGAATTTGGTTGGAAAACTGAGAAATAGGCCATCTCCTTTCAGACGAGAATAGATAAGATATACGACACTTCATTTCGATTCAAATGTTTTCAAATGCTTCGTCTTCTTATTTTGAGGTGAATTGTACATTCTATAGATTATTTAACACGTAAGAAAACACCATGTTGGTATTTGGCTTATGTAGATGTTGCTTTTTTTATTTGAAATATCTTTATTTGTAATTCATACTAATGTAGTCATAAATCAATCGGCGCAATGTGATATTTTGATTAAACAAATGCATGGACAAAACCCCAATAAGTATTTGCAGGTCAAATGTATTTGTTCATGGCTTCTCTGTGGCCATGTGGTTATGTTCAAATGTTTCATTTCTAATTGTTGTGTTGTGATTGTAGTAGTCTTGTCTGTTGTATTTTTTGTGACTTGATCTGGTTGTCATTTTGTTTTTGTGTTTTGACTGTCTTGCTGTTTGTACTATATGTTAGGAGGACCCCCCCATAACAACACGGTTCATCTCAAGAGGTTGATCCTAAATAAATAAAGTTCAGTACAAGCACAGACAGTATTGAGCCTGACCTGGGTCATCTTGTCCACAGAGACAGGGATACCATCGATCGTGAGGGGGGGCAGCTCTGAGGCCAGATCTCCTCCAGGGGGGGCGTGTTCAGCCAGAGCGTTCTCCAGATCCTCCAATATCATGCCCTTATACTTCCTCACCTGGAGGACAAACCACACTGGATCAGTTTGGTATCAGAAGCATTTGCTAGGTGGTGGTTCAATCATCAGGAAGTGAATTGACTGATAAACATCTAACAGAATTCATAGTGAATAACTGAAGCTAACACTCACCACATTCTCCAGAGGAGCAGCCCCAAACACCTTGTACACAGGGTTGGGTTTAGAGGGGGAGATACACAGCACTATGGCCTGCTGGCCCACTCTGGTTGTGTACTCATCCAGGGTGGCTCTGAGTTTCCTGTAAACACACACCATGCTTTACCTCCGGATCACAATACAAGCCCTGAAGCACAACAGCGACTCTAAACACTGATCCCAGCTGCTGAAAGGGGCTTCAAGTTAAGATTTATTTTATTGATCCCAATTTGGGTATGATAAAACAAGGCATTTTACATCTACAAAAGGGTAGAAAAAAAAAAAAAAATCTATAAAACATATCAAAAAAAGAAAAGAAAAGAAATATATACATATTGACAGTGAAAGATATAAATCTAATATGAAGAGCCAAATCAGATGCAATGTAAAATACTTCTGAGTTATGGTAACTGTTGATGGACAATACAGAGTGCAGTACTAGGACATGTTTCCTGGTGTTCAGGCTCACCTGAGCAGACGGGTCTGCTGCCTCTTGCGGATGGAGGGGTTAGATTCAAAGACATGAGGCCTCTTTCTTTTCTTCCCAGTTGCCACGGCAGCAGCAGCCGCCATGCCTACTGGCCCTGAGAGAGAAAGAGAAAGTTGGACTGTAAGTACAAATAAAGGCTAGAAATCACAAGGAACTACAATCTGTAGAGTTCTTGAATTCTGTTCAATACTCTCTTGAGCTTATCATCTTCATCTTGAATGTACACGTTCAAATCTTCTTATTTTTGATTTAACACATTTGATTTGCTATTCCTTTTCAAAAGTAGGCTAGATTTTAAATTGAGCCGAGTTGCCATGGTGGCACAATGGCATCATTTGGGCCCTTAAAAACTACAAGGGAAAATCAAATAAAGCATTATCAGGGGGCCTTCTAGTGGCACTGCCTCCACAAAACAGCCCACTGGCACCCCCTGCTGTTCATTTAAAAGCATTACACTGAACTCAGGCACTATAAATGTGATTCTTGGATAAGGAAAATCCAACATGCAAGATTATAACATCTACTTGTCTTTCAGACTTCCGTTGGGAAGTGTTGATGGATGTTTCTTATCAAGTTAATCCCACTCTCACTCATTTGGAGGCCCCAGACGCTCTACTTCTCTCTATAGCCCAGTGTAGACGTACCTGCTGCAGCCAGGTGCGCAGTGATCTCATCAGTGCCCGCCGAGTTCAGGATGTCTGTGTCGTCATAAGGATCATCATCTGGTGAGGACGTTGAGTCTTCGTCAGCGCTCATCATGGACGCTTCGGTATACGTGGTCACATGTACCTATACACAATGATCCAAGAACCAATGGGTTACATTTGATTTTTAACTCTTTAGAATAATAGGGCTTCCTGTTTTCCATTAGCCATTCTGCTGATATGCGAAAAATTAAATCCTGAATAACCTGAACCTGCTGGATCTGTTGGCTGACGGCACCAGCCTCGATGGTGGTCATGTGTTCTGTCTGGTGAACGACGTGTTCGTCCATTATGGGCCACCTGGTGTACACGGCTGTATCCACGGTACAATGACTGAGGAGAGAGAGGAAAGAGCAGTGTTTTACCCCTACTGTACAAGGTGCCTGAGTAATTTCCCTGTATTCATTAATAGCAGAGAACTTGTATAGGAGTCATTCCTGCTGTATTGATATAAGAAGTGTAGCTGATGCATAGTATTGCACATACAAAATGAAAACATGTAGTAGCAGCTTTCCTCAAATATATATTGCTACCATAATGCATTGAAGTATGCTTAAAATCATATGATACAACTCAATTATTCTCATCACAACAAATTAATAGCTAATGACCAAAATATTCAAAGAACATACGAATCAATCCCAACTATTGCATGGTACTTGAATCTTTCAAGACACTGCATGTATTTTGTATACATAAGTGCATCATAAATGCAAGTCCATGAAAAATAAACTTAAGCAATGTAATGCATATGTGTGCACATAATGTATGTTCATAGTGTGTTCAACAACATCAATGCACAATACTCATCAGTCTCCTTATTACAGCTCTGAACTTGTGTAAAGTGTGTGGTGCACTGACTGCTGCTCTGCCACTAGAGGGCTTCATACGGCATCAATACTTCCATCAGGAATAACACCACTGTGATCAATGTATGAAAATAATGTATATATAATGTATAATATTATATAAAATAAGGGTTTACAAGAGAATAATGGGCATTACACACATGATACTCGTTAATAGATCATACTTAGCACTCTTAGACATTTACAGTTTAAATTCAGATTCAAAGGGAATAACTGATTGTTTAATGAATATAAGAGCAAGAAGTCATTCAGAATATAAAGTGTTGAAGAGCATCTGTGTGTGGAATGGAACAACTGTATGTCTGCCAATTTGGGGCTAAACAACACTCATACAATAGGGTTTCACTAAATGCATACATATAATATTATTCTTCACACTTAGAAATGTATGACTTAATCCATACATGGTCAATGTAGACAGGCTTTTGAGAGAAATGTCCACAGGTTCGGTTTACTGGGGATAGCCTGTATAATTGATTCATAGTGGGAAGCTGATATAAAGGTATATGATATTTATTTAAACAGTTCTGTATAATACACCATTGCTTTGTCTTGAGTATTCTTGGACGGGAGTTGTTACCGACAAATGCAAAGTTAATAAGCCTAAGGAGGGAAAAGATGGCATTTGCAGCAGCCAGACAGGTTTATGGGCATGCAGTATCATCTGTAACATCAACATGGACTGTGTGAATCAATGGGATGATGCACGACTCGACAATAACATTGGCGTTTAATCATATCTAAGGCCGGTAATAAAGTAAAATCCCTATCAAATAGTAACTACTCATGACTAACTGTATTAAATAGACATTGTAACTGATCATGCGTTACAGTGCTCTCATGTTAGCCGGCTTGCTTCACATCGACAGCCAAACAGAGCTAAGCTAGCTGTGTCCTACATTTGGCTAATAAGCTAGCTAGCTAACCATTTGGCGGTGTAGCATCGGTCATCTGAATGGACATTAGCAATAATCGTTAACATCGACAATCTCCCGATGTTCGCACACTGATCACGGATGAATTCAGTGTGCAGTGAAAGGTAACAGTTAAACATTGGTAACGCAACAGCAGCTAGCACTAAACCCGCGCAATATGAAACAAAACACAGCGCTAAGCAGGCCCAGCGGCCTACGTCTCTATTCTACTCTTTCTCAGCTTCTTGTCGATACGCGCCTACAAAATGATTCCGCACAAAAGCCATATCTGTGTCATAAGTCTGCTGTAGTCAACATCTAAACAATCTGCATCTTTCGCCCCAACGCTGCCGGGTTGATGGTGCGGCTGCGCCGGGGCAGAAATAGATGGAGATTGCGCGGTAGGGCACTAACCTCAGAGCGGCTGCGCTACTTCGGGCCTGCGCGTACAGATGGTACCGAACTGTAATGGACGACAGAGGGGAGTAAGCAGCAAACAGCACTGCACTGGTGGTGCCTTCAGGTGCCCTCCCGAGCTGCTATTTTATACATTCACAATGCATACAATCAGACGTTCATTTCGGAGCGCTTTTAGCCAAAAATTAAGGCATAAAGCAGCTTTCTAGGAGGTTTTTGTTCATGCATTTAGTTTTATCAAAAATAACACATTGTGCCGATATTCTTATGACTACTTACGACTTCTTCCAGAATCGCCGGAGAACTTGCATCTGAAATATAAACCGTGTTTTGATTACCTTGTATTTTTAACAAAAAGTTGCAAATCTCTAGAGAATGTATGAAACCATTCTGTTGTGAATTACAGATAAAGATATTTCAAATACAAAAGCAGCATCGACATAAGATAAGGAAAGTATTGTGTTGTCTTTAATACATCCCTAACACAAAGACATATTTTACATAATGCATTACAACCTTTATACAGTCTATGATTACAACATAAAAAGGAAAAATAGTAGGCTACAGAGAATGTAATATAATATATCACATTGTAAACAATTGCTGTCAACGTTTCCATGTCCCTATGAGCTACTCTTCATATTAAGAAACCTAGGCAATCACACATTTGCTTTTTCCGATTATAAAGATTCGTGCCTTGCTATTAAATCCATATCGGTCATTTTTGCACCATTGATTGTGAATAATATGTACGATAGTTCTTGAACGCCACACAAGACCTGTCAAACCACGCCCCCTTTTGCCGAAGCTGGCCCCTCAACCATGGATGTGAGCTCAACCATACCGTGTGAGGTAAAGTTCTCTTCATTTAAGGATATAAACTTTATATTATAAACACATAAACAAAAACAGACAGTTCACGCTGTCATGTAGCGTTGCTGTTAAGATAGACTCATGTTAATTTTGGAAATAATCACCAATATGAAGTTAATGTTTCTCAACCGAAACACATTTATTACAATCAATAAAAACCTGTGTCGTTCAGGCACACGTTGCTAATTTCTATGTAGAATTTCCGTTTAAAAACATTATTCAAACAAGCAATGTACTAGGACACATTTACTAGAGATACATCTCTAAATCCACATTTTCACAATCTTTCTCATGGGACCTAGACTCTCACAGCAGATGTTTACAGAAGAACCTGTGCATTATTTTGCATTTCCATTTAGGCCTAACCTACATCTAGCTAAAGCTAATGAAGTTTATACAAAAAACTAACAAGGAATCCTAAGTGTTGAATCTGTTTTAGAGACAATGATCACATTACATTTCAACAGAACCTCAAACTCAAAATTGCAGGGCTGTTGTGTCCAAATGCATGAGTTTAAGATAGCTCTACCTAATAAATGAATCAGTGAGCTGAGGTGGGAGAAGTATTCAGATCTTATACTTAAGTATAGTACAAATACCGCAGTGTAGGAGTACTGTTACAAGTAAAAGTCCTGCAATCAAAAATATTACTTAAGTAAAAGTACACAAGTATTAGTATATCTCTGGTTTAAAAGAAGCCAGTGTTGTAAAGTGACTAAGTAGGTTTACTCAAGTACTGTACTTAGGTACAGTTTTGAGATACTTGTACTTTACTTGAGTATTTTAATTTGTTGCTACTTTATACTTCTACCCCACTATGTTTCAGCAGTAAATGGTGCACTTTTACTCCTTTTAATGATCAATAGTTATAAAACATATCTTATATATTATTCTGAAATGGACCAATCTGCACAATCACTACTTTTGGTACTTTAACTATATTTTGATGCTAATACTTTTGTTCTTTTACTTGAGTAACATTTTGAATGCAGGACTTTTACGTAACAGAGTATTCCTACACTCTGGTACTTCTACTTTTACTTAAGTACAAGATCTGACTACATCTTCCACCCCTGAAATTAGCCATGTGTGTCTCTCATTTTAATTTTGCAGCTGGCAAAGATTGGGATGACGTTAACAACTTTGTAAACAGCCAGGTATCGCCCACCATAATATCACATCAGTGTATTAGTTGATTTCACTTATTTTATTAATAATATGAACCTGTAAATAGTGCAAATGGTAACTAATGTTGTCAAATAATTGTAATGAGTAAAAAGTGCAATATTTGCTGCCAAAATGTCGTGGAGTAGAAGTACCTCAAAAATGTACTAGTACTTAACCACATTTACTGAGCGAGTGTATGATAGTACTCCTACAAAAACATGACAACTGAGCAGCCTGTTCTCGCTTCTCTTTTAGCTTAACCTGCTCCATCCAAATGTCCTACTAGTGACAGTGATGTCTAATAAATCTGAAAGGTAAAATCTTAATATCATTGCCAGTTAACTGTGACTATATCCGGTTTATATAACATTCAAACGAAATGTGTCTCTGTTTCAGGATTCATGAAGGAATAACATGTATTCCTGACATATTTGGTCATACTACCATAAGTTTAAAGTATACTGGACTTCCTTCATTCTAAAAACCTCTCACCCTTTGTAATCCAAATAGGTACACGGGCCATAAAGTGGGATGGACAATTTGTGTTGGTGCCTCAAGGTCCATGGTAAAGCTGACTTAGAAAGGTAAGGTTCTCTATGTGTTGTATGCCTTCTTGAGTGTAAACCTTACTAAAAATGCAATGCTCCGATGACACATCACAGCTGAGCAGCCATAACCTAAAGAGACACCTGAAGGGGGCAGCGTTGCATTAGAAATCCCTCTTGGAGCTCAGCCTCTCAGGTCTGTAGTAACAGGAGATGTTGCAGCTCTCTGCAGGTGCCCTGGCGTGCATTCAAGATGATGGATGTTTTACATTAGTGTGTGGTGACAGCAGCTAATGTTTGTGTCTCACTAAATGTCAGCCAGTATCATATTCAAAAATCTGGCAAGAGCCGCAAAGTGTGACTCCACATTTTACAGCTTCCGTACTGTGGAACTGACCTTCACACTACACTGTCTCACTGTAATGCTTTCAGCATCTGCATACAGGATGCCATAATATTAGTCCAGTATCTCCTAATGATACATGACGGTCAAACTACGGTCGGAAACAGATGGGTACACTTCACACTGTTGCTTACAGAGTTTACAATGGTTTAGTTTGGTTTTCCTTTGAAAAGACCAGCTCTTTATCACGTTTGCTGACACTGGTGACAATTTAATGATTACAAAAATTGGTAACTACCTTGCATTCTGGTTTGCATATTATATTGGCAAAGTTATAGCTACTTAGAAGGCACTGATGTTGCATACATTTATTAATTTCTCAAGGGCACTGCAGTGGAAACTGTTTCTGTAGGTGATTGTGTGACGTAGATGGAGTGAAAAGCTGGAGGACTGTTAATGAAACAAGGTCCTTTTATTTGGTCGTATTCTGCTTTCTCCTTCGTGGGCTGTGGTTTGCTATAGATAAGGCTTTACAGCCGTAGGGGTCTGGAATCAATAATGGATGTAATTGGTGAGGTGGAAGTGAGGATAATTGAAGGTAATTGTGTGGTCTGTCAAAAGCCTGGGAGAGAGGTCAGGACAAGAGTAGTAGAAGAAGAGAAGTAGAAGGTGGTGGGGAAGGAAATATCTTCTCAAGTCCTCTACCTACTGTACTGTACATGATACCAACCTCAGTCTTCTGGTCACTAAAAAACACTCCATTGAAGTATTCATCTTCCTTTGCTAAAATGAAGGTCTAGCGTTGTGTATAATTAAGAAGAAGTCTACATTTGAATGAGTGATGGATAGATAGTATATCTTTAACTTTCTGTCTCATTATAAGGCAGCATAGACCAGCTGGGTTGTTAAACATGAGCATGTTGTGTAGAGTTTACAGATGTCTCATTACATGATTTCTGAAGTTAAAACTTTACTTAAAAAGAGTTGCTACCATTTGGAGCAGCAGGTGTTGCCTCGTGCTAAATTGATTTAAAGTTTGTAAATCCATCTTTATCAAGTCTCTTGGGTACCAAGTTCATCTCCAGTTAGTCCAATACAACTCCTTGATAGTTTTCTAATCACTTTCAGTCCATTTTAAAGCATTTTATACATGCAAGAAAAAAATTGCCTTGCTTAAGGGCAGCTTAGTGGTACATATGAGAGTGAGTGTGCAGTTTTATGGGTTTGTTTCAGGCAGACAACAATCTCTAGCCCCTAGGGTTCAACCGCTCAAAGTCAAAGTGTTAAATGTTCCTGGCACACTCAGCATTCCTGTGGTAATGTGAACCTGCCTTATATCATTTCAGTCAAAGAACAGAAAGAACACTGATGGAATACATCTACTTCATTATCAAGTATCTTCTGTTCCCCAAGGTTGTTTGACTTTTCCACTCTTTCATATTTGGGCTGAAACAGGTGAGGTATGGTGCAGGTCAGCAGGGGGCACTGCAGCACCGTGCATCGCCCCAAACCCAAACTGCTGTATGCTCTTCTGCTGCTCTGCCGAGTCATGCCCACTGAATCATACAACACATTCATTCATATTTACCCTGAGAACATTCAGAGATGACTTCCATCTCATATCTTGGAGCAAACAGAATCCTATATCTATGCTCTTATCATTCTCTGCATTATATTGACTTATTTGCTTACATTTTGATAGGTTGCTTTTAACTTACATGCTGCAAAATCATAAACTAAAGTCTGCAGCAAAAACTATAACGTGATGCAGTGGTTTCTTACTTTCTTTAGCTAAACTATTAATGTCATTTCCTAAAAAATGTGTTCCATTTTGCTTATATTATTCACTTGGGCATGTATTTAGTTATATTAGATGACACTTTTTTTGTCATTGCACAGAGTACAAGTTCTGAGAAAACAAGACGCAGTTAGCATCTAACCAAAAGGGCAAAAAGAAGCAGTAAAGTGCATTGTAATTTATTATAAATTCAATAAAGAATAACAATATAAATAATAATAATTACTAATAGTCCAGTCTGGATATGTCTTTTCCATTTTCACAAAGCGTACAAAGAAAAATATCTAAACATTTCTAAAAGAACACAAGGACATGGTGGGTGAGTGAAAGCAGTGGTTGCATTGCAAACTAAAGCGTGAGAAATTGTAGGTGAGTAGGTGTAATTGCATTGGTTCGACATCAGTCCCCTGCTTTGATGTCACAGCCAACGGTTTCCAGGTGATCTCACAACTTCACAGCTGTCCTGTCATTGGCTGGCTCAGAAGTCGCCGCTGCAGCATTCCTTCTTGTAGATCCACTCCCTGGAGGATTTGGGAAAGGATGTTGTCAGTGATGAATGCTTTCTGCTATTTAACTGGATATTAGGATGGAAGTTCTCCTCACCGCAACATTCAGCTGGAGGGAATGTGAAGAGATAGAGCTAATTTAAAGTCACGTATTGATTCCATATTTTGTCTCCAGTTGTCTATGTTTACCTGCTGCGAGAAACATGTTTATCTTCCTTCAACTTCACTCCTACACTCTGCTATCCCCCTCTCCCTCTATCTTATTTTCTGATGTTCTATTAGTGGTGTTTTTGAGGGAAATTGTTCCAACGCAAGACTTTGAAAGGGAGCGAGTTCGCCACTGTATTCCAGTTTGGAAGAAAAGAGGGAGAGTTGTGTTTTCATTATAGATAATCAAGTCAAGGCTTTGCCTTTATTCTCCAAGCATAGCCTTTTGTCAATAGAAACGGGAGTGTAGGGAGGATGATAATAAAGGGCAAGAAAAACAGGTTGAATGGGAAAAAACAAGCAGAGATTGTAAAGAGAAGATGGAGTGAAACAACCATCAGTGTGCTGTCTCTCTATCAAGGGTCTGTCTCTACTCCTTCACAATGTCTTCCAATGCCTGATTGGAAATGCTGTGTAGGTAATGAACCTGATTATAGACTCATTATTACATAACCAGCTTTAAGCACATACTGTTGACATTGAGGGCGAGAGCTGTGGAAAGGAGAACGGAACACAATTAAATGCATGAAGAGACAATTGAGAACTATGGCAGGGGAAATATTGTCATAAATCTGCACACTTTGACGTAAAAAGATGTGTCGCAGGTGTACTTTGATGCCTCTTCACACATGCTGATTGTTGTGACCGGGATAATTGGGCCCCTGTCGGCTTGTTTTGTGCCATGAATGCTCGTTTAACACCTGCCAAACAGGGGAGTATAGCCTCATAAAACCAGGCTGCTGTTCATCTTGCAAGCTCAGTTTTTTTTAACTGCGGGATTAAACATCATGAGCAGACTACACATTGTGAGCTAGTGCTGCTATGCTATAGCAAGGCACCTTGTAAAAGCAACAATTGGCTCTCCAGAGAGATGACATTGCAATAACTGACAAAGGGAAAGTGCTGAGCTTTGTACACGCCTGCAGGAAGTGACATGGGCAGATTATCATGATCATGATGATATTCTATTATTTCCTATTGTTATACTGCTTTGTGTCTTTATCAATATTGAAGGTTATTTTGTCTTTAAACATAGTGTGTTGATGACACCACATCATCATTATCACAAAAAAGAGTCCTGATCTTAAGAATTATGTTTCCAACCAAACAGTCATATTTTTTACTCTCTATTGAAATTTGGTAAGCCGAGTGAAATTAAATTTTCCCAATAAATACCCAGCCTGACATTCTATTAGTTACAAACTGTGCACTAACACCATGACCCTAATAGATACAGCTGTTTTAACCCATGCTTAAATGCTTGGAAGAAGTGCATATCTTGATGCCACTGACTCACTCTGTCATACTTAACAGCACAATGTTCTCTTGTTGATTTAATGAGCTTTATTTAGTTTTGTCTCAAAATCTCTGAGTTTTGAGTGTTTGTTTCCTCCCAATGCTAATTCAGTAACAGGGACTGCTGTTCTCATGCTGGGTGCTTGTAGAGCAGAACAGTACCATAAAGAAGTCAATATTACAGTAAAGTTATCTTGTCTTTCTCACCAGATGTGATACACTGCCTTTTACATACCAGACTTACTTGACTGGACAGCTTTTTCCATCAAAGCCAAGCTGTTATCTCTGCCAAGATTCCCTGATGCTGATCCATTTGAAGCTGTAGAAAAAGAGCTGATGGGAGGCGAAAAGTAACTCTGTTTTTAAAGGCCAGCCACTTTCACTGTGTGTGTGTGTGTGTGTGCGTGTGTGTGTGTGTGTGTGTGTGTGTGTGTGTGTGTGTGTGTGTGTGTGGGTATTGTTCTTTCTATAATTGACCAGCTGTGGCTACGTGTTTTGCCTCCTGAAAACCCCCCATTGATCACATGGCCGTTTGACGACGACTTTGGTTGAACCGTCCCAGTCGTCTGTAACGCCTCTGAAGATGAGAGAAGGAAATGGAGGGGTCTGTCTGAGGGGATAGGAAAGTGATCGAGGATAAATTCAGTGAGAGATGGAAGCAAGTGGGGGCGAGGGAAATATTACAGTCAGCGTGGGAAAAGACGATCAGGATGGTCTGTTCTGTCACACTATGAAACCCAGTCCCTTATGAAAACTATTTATATTGCAGATTAAATGTGCTTATACAGACATCCTGCTCCAGGAACCTATTTGATACAGTGCGCAGGAATCAATAAATCAATAGCAGAATTAATTGCAATAGATTTGCAATGATGAAAACGATGGGTTACGCACTGTAACCCCAGTTATATAAGCACAGGCCTCGCCTCCTGACTGTCATCCTACACCCTCTTCAGCGAGCAGCATCAAATCAAATCAAGTTTTATTTATAAAGCACATTTAAAAGCCATTTTTGGTCGCGCCAAAGTGCTGTACATGTAATAAAAACACATTACTACAATCACAATAAAAGACAATATATTACAACAGATAAAAAAACACAGGGAAAAACCCACGTGGTCCATACCCAGCCAGGTATGGACCCAGCCAGGAGCGTTGCAGTAATCCAGTTTTGAGGTGACGAACGCATTAATATCTCTTTCTAAGTCTTTAAAAGATAAATACGACTTGGTTTTGGCCTATAGTCTTATTTAAAAAAAGAAGGATTTGACTATGGCAGCCCTGCACCCTCAAGATACCTGTCATACCAGCCACTGGAGCCCTCGTTGTCAGTGGCTGTCGCCACGTCGCCTCCACACACTGCCAGATGTCTGGCAACGGAAACATAGGTGGTGGGGATCGGCACCTGCAATTAGGCCGGTGCACGTAGGACAGGGTCGGTGCTCGAGGACTGGTGAGTTTTCCATTCTTTGCTCGATCTTCTTCTCTCTCTTTTGCTCTCTCAGTTGTTTATCCTGCTCGCTGAAGAGAAAAGGATGACAGTCAGGAGGCGAGGCCGCCTTATATAGGGTGGGCTTGCGCGCTCACTCAGATNCTGATTGGCTAATGGTTACACAAGACAAAACATCGTTATGACATCATAAACCATTTCTATAAAAACCTGTCTGAAAATGAGCTGATCAGATTTTGGTCACTTTATGATGTCATAACGATGTTTTGTCTTGTGTAACCATTAGCCAATCAGCAACCAAGGTAACCCCCCCCCCCTTATCATCTGAATCTCCTCCTAGAGCACCATTGAGTTCTTTGTAACCAAATCTCTCTCAGAGGGGCATGGGGAGGGGCTCCTTATTTTCATCTAAAGCAACAGACAGAGAATCAGCACTTTGGAAACAGGGCTGAAACAGAGGGGATTATGGGTAATGCTGCAATGATCTGTTTGGTGTTTCAGCCAATCAGAGACAGGTTCTGTATATATCTGAGACACAGACTTTTCAGACTAGTGTCTGATTAAATACATGTTTTGGGGAAATGTAATAGTTAGGCTTAGATTTAGGATATTTTAAGTATCAGTACCAAATGATATTCTTTCTTTCAATCCATACCTGTATATTCATTGTCATTAGCTACTGTGTGTTTGTTGGCAATTCAAAAGGGACTTACCTGTTTTAATAAGGGCTAAAAATTGAAACAAAGAAAGCAGAATGTTATCGCTCAGCAGAGACACCTGCTGGCTGGAGAGGAATGTGTTATTTATTAGCTGTCTTTATATTCACTAATAACCTAAAAAATGAATTTGTTGTTGTTGTTTTAGGCATGGTGGGTCCTAACATGGTGCCTCCTGGACCTGCAGGAGTTCCCCCCGGTATGCAGGGCCCCCCCACCAACGGACCCCCTAAATCCTGGCCTGAAGGTAAGAACTTGATTTTGATTCTCACTTAATAACACCTTTCAACAAAAGACTAGCATCCTTCCATTTCTGTGCTGCGGCTAGTTTAGCTAGCAGTGGGTTCAACTTGCGAATCACCTAAGAACCAGTTTGCTTCTCTGCTAATCAGTAAAGAGAAGCCATCGTGACTTATTCGTTTTCATCGCTGCAGCTCCAGTGAGACATTAACAACCATGATTGTCTGGGATGGAGACAGAGTGTTTTTCTCAATCTCGAGTACGCTTGGTAGCACATGTCCTCCGAGCGTCTTGCTTCAGAGGCGAGGCAAGAATACTTCCTGGCATTCGGAAAACGAACAGGTGGAACAGGCGAGCAAGTGTGCAGAGTGCGTCATATGAGAGGCCTCGCCTTACATTTTCCGCCATAGATTTTGGGAAATTGGTCCGTGCGCAAAGCATTGTGGGGATTTTAAGTGTCTACACATTTGCAGCCTCGAAATTTCTCGCTACGAAGTATTCATTTCAAACCTTTATTTATCCAGGTGTATCCCATTAAAGTATTAAGTACGCCGGGCTCGGTAGAATTCCAAGTATGCTGGACATTGGAACAGTCCTTCGGCGGCACTCGATGACGTAGTATGCTTGAAATAGTGGCTTTGGAGCAGCTTTACTCAACATTGAGAAACACCCACTGTCCTTCAGGGGATCTGGCCTCTTAAGCAGTGGATTACTCACAAAAGATCTTGACCCATTTCTATATTGGTGTGATTTGCTGCCGATGGTGAAAAAACTGGTGGCTGATAACATAACATTAGCTGATCTGTTCAAGTCATAGAAGCTAACCCATGAAAATACTGTAAAACACATTAGGAAATATGAACACATTCAGCAAAGGTTTTAGTTGACAATAAGGTAGGCCTGCATGACATCACAACGGGCAGACCTCATAAGATTTAATACACAAGGTTCAAATGGGTGTTAGACACTTCAGATTTAGGGCTAAAATCAACTTACGCTTCGTCAATGTTGGGATGAAAAATCTTGTTCATGAATCCTGAAAAAGCAGTTAGAGAAGAGGAAAGTGTTAGAAAACGTGAAGTGGAACCCCAAAAAGTTCCAGGGTTATCTTGATGTTATAATCACTCATGTGCTCCTACCTATTGATGGCGATTTGAAAGGATATTTGTCAGGAAGATCTACTCGCACCTTCCACACGCCTCCCTCGTACGGAGCTGTACACAGAAATAATAAAAGAACACTGTTGAGGGCAGAGGAGAGACTTTCATTCCATTCAGCATCATATTTCATCATTTATGCACTCCAATGGATTTGCACAGTGTAGGTTATATTATTTTCTGCACGCTCACAGGAACACAACAGAGAAGACAGCTCGAGAAATGAGCTGCACATACTACTTCCCTTTGAAATGTTCCTTTATCTTATGCAGTAATGAAGGACATTATTTCCTTCATATACAACACTAACATCAAAGAGGAAGAAAATTATATTGTGTGATGCTTATGTGCCATACTGAACAGCACATATATGGCTTAAAAACACACTTGTTGAAGATGTATTGTGCAGCACATGGCACAGTAACAAGGATCATAAACGGGGTTACTTATCAACTTCCTCTCTTTACCGATGTGCAGTGGTTTCAGTGAGACAGATGTTACGAATGGCACAAGAAGTATTTCCTGATGATGAGGCCACTCTCCTCATCCAATTTCCCCTGGAGGCTAGCTCCTCACATTGACACAGTGTGGCCTCAGTCTTGGTTTCAATCCATGTCACATTCCTGGCCTGCTGTGATGAACCTCTTTGTGTTCTACGACTAATTCCTGTGATGGCTGGTGTCAGTTCAAGGTTCCTTGTCATGTCATGCTCTGTTTACCCTTCATATATCGTAAGTTTTAGCAGAAAGGGCATTAGTGGGAGCGCTTTACACCCCATGTGGTGGAAACAAACATAAACCTTCTTTCATTAGTTTTATAGTTCTAACAAATCAGATGAAAACGCATTATAAAAACCCTACGAGCAATTTATGGAACACAATCACTAGCTTGTTCAACTTGTCAGGGCAATGAAAATATGTGTTTAATTAGAAAAGAGAACACACTTACTTCCTTGTTGTCCGAAAAACTTCACTACAAATTCATTGAGTCCACTGAGGATGGTGACTTCATGCTTGCTCTCGATCCTGTAATGCTGTTAAGGACAACATCTTCCCAAACATAAACAACCTGCGGGGACTACAACCAACATATTTAAGATCACTTACAATTTGGCCTCTCTAAAATGGAAAGTAAGCAGCAGTTGTTCCAGTGTAACACATTAGAACATGTTATGAAAACTAAAGAGAAAAACGATAGCGCTTGACATATAAGGCAAACTAATCGATGAGGAGAAAATAACACTTGGATTCTGTTTTGACTCTTTCCCTGGAGCCTTACTTATTACTGACAATCGATAGCTGCCTGCCAATTTGTCATCTGCGCGTTGAATTAATGACCTCAGACTGAATGTGAAGTATGCAGCATTCGTATCATATTCACACATGCTTCAGAGCCATGACAGAGTGCAGAAGTCACTCTCGGTACAAACACTGCCTGAAGTTTTCTTTACAAACTATGCTACTGACAAATGACGTGCCTGCAGAATGGTGGCTTATTTTCATTGTATCAAATGGCAAATCCAACATTACAGCTATGAGCATACATCATATGCTTGCTCTGATTATTTTTCATCTCCACTCTAACACAGAATTATCTCAGAGAAATGATTTCCCTTTCATGTGAGCCGAGGGAAGAGGCGCAGGAAACCAGGAGACTTACAGAGAAAATAAACAAAGGGAAAAGGAAAAAAAGGACACGTTATTGACAGGCGGTGCAGGAGACGGGATGAAACTCAGGCTTCTGTGGCGCACAGCAGCAGCTGGCTCGTCAATCCTGATTGAACGAGTATCCCATTAGCAGTAGCACTGACCCCAAAGGGTTAAATCAAACTGGAGGTTATTTTAAGCTAAGTCTGCGAAGAGCGGCTTCTGCAAGGAAATGTGTCATTGTCAGACAGAGCAGGAAGTTCTCTGCTTGGACTCTCGTTGGAGTCGAAGAGTCAGTTTTGAACCGCTAACAACAGGAGACATAGAGCATGTTAGCAAAAATGACAACTAGCCATATTTAACTTGAGTCAGACACACTGCTTACATTACGTTTATATTGTGTGCCTCACTAAGTTCTGCCCTTCACAAGGGACAACTATACATCTAACTAATGTAGTGTGAAACTACTGGTGTGTGAGTAAATGTGTGTATGACCTTACGAGACAGAGAAGCGATGCTGAGGAGGGGGTTCGTATGGACTGTGTGTGTTATAGAGGATGGCAGAGATGGGGGAAACGCTAATGAGGTTGAATCAACACTGATAATGCTGCAGGCTAATTGACACTAATAACGTTGACTGAGAAGCCAGAGAAGAACCAACACACCTGTGCAAAATTAAATCCTTACAATTACCTTTCAGACATTCAGTTGACCCCTATGAGTGCAGGGTTTTGCAATGATGGTGTAGCATGAGCTCAAAAATGCTAACACAGCAAAGTTACAAGTGGACAGAAATGCAAAGGTCGGCGAGATATTCCACCATGTGGAGATCATGTGATCGAGAGGTAAAGAGAGGAGCTCAGATTGCACCGACCCACTTCTCACTTAGTGTTACGCCCACCCGATAATGACTTCAGCACGTTACACACCTTCCTTCCCCACACTCACACATATATAATCATCCACCAAGTCACACTCCTTACAAGCCCACTAAGTCATTCATATTAATAACAGTGAGGTGTTTGTTGATTTGCTTGGTAGCAGCAACATCCACACACATTACTCACAATATCTTAAGGAACCATCCCTGACTTTGATGTCATATTTCAACTCTCAGCTTATCCTGTATAGTGATGAAGAAAACCCCAAAATGACACATTCACTTGATATCATTGTTACACAATGGTCTAATCCACTTATTTAGTTTATTGCCAATCATTCAGCCCAGCCAGTAAGTTAATGTCAACAGCAGCAGCACCACCCCCCAACTGCCGAGTTTGGCAGTCGGGAGTTCTCGGTACAGCCTGTAAATTCTCAACTGTCTGAAGGAGAGACAGATGTATTGAGAGTGTAGTAGACAGATAGCCAGTGAGCCAGCCAAACGCAGAGAACAAGATACGTGGGCAGTCAGAAAACTGGTTGGGTGGGATATTCAGAATACCATAATCATATTATGAGGTTTCAACAGAGGTGACATGACACATTGTTTTTTAAAAGCAAAGCCAAATTGGTTAACCTTAAAGCTGTCAAGAATGAGCGGTTACATGCCCATTCATGGTATATTTATATTAGAGTCAAATATTGTGTTTAAGTGCTAAAGTGTTTTAACTACACTCTTGAAAGTCATTAGGCTACTACATGAACATCAGGTGATAACCTGAATCAACCTATATCTTCTATTATAAAAAAATAAATAAAATCTGACAAATTAAACACATAGTATCTTTCACCAACACAGTTGATAGGATGTATAAACCATTCCGCACATTTCTCTATAGTATATGTGTCATACTCTGTATATCAATGTACATAAAACCCACTTACTGTCACCTCAACAGGATGGTTTCAACTCATGTAACTCTTAACAGCGTTTTGATCAAGGTTGTGCGTATATTTGTTCCCCAATTCAATAATTACGACTATCTTTCCATCCCCCACCTTGGATTGTAGATTAATCATAATCTGTGGAAGGCACCAGGTCAATATCCTTCTACACACACACTTTAGCTCTTCATATCTGATTCATCTGCTACATAGAGCCCTATCAATCCAGAGGAAAAATACACACTCACATACTCATTGGTGTATCTTAGAGTCTAGACAACCCTGACAGGACTCAAACGTAACAGCAACAAAGCTTTCTACATTATCAGCATATACTGGCTGAACAACACTTACACTTGAAAACACTGCAAAGAAAGAACTACCAATTAGCCTGCTTCAAAGTTTATCCAAGTCAATGTTATCCTGTTTTTTAACTTGCAGTACATTTAAAGGCTTGAGTGTAAAAATATGCAGTATATATATATATATATCTTGTATTTATGGCTGTGGTCTCGACATTTCTTGTTTTCCTTTTGGTGGAGTCAGGCCACTATCCCCGTCTGACCCGGGATCAGAATATCCCACCATGACCTACCTCTTTCCGAGTACGGAAAACAAACATGATGGGAATCATAAACACCACTCTGTCAAACAATGTGGTGTCACCCATGCATGAATATTTCTCTCTTTGGAGACAGATGTTGTTGATGCAGTAAAGAGAGGGACTGGCTAGTATCAAAGCAGTCTCTTGTCTCAGCTTTCTTTTAAGGAGGAGGGGGATGCAACACATTAAAAGAAATCCAGTATCAACTTAATATTTTCTTGTTTTTTGAGTTTTTTCCATTTCTTAAAAACAAAAACGATCAAAGTGCTAACTAGCTTTACAACAACATGATCTCAGGAAGAACATCTTCTCTAACTTGGCTCATTGTTTATTTCTTTGGCATGAAGAGTCATATTAACAAATACCAAACCGACTCCACAGGCCAGTTCAGACAATACTTTGACCACCTGCTGACAACTCCGGCTTTGTGAAATTATTTTAAAAAGGGGCTAAAAGAGCTTCTGGGCAGACAAGGCTGAAGTCACAGGAAAGGCAGAAAATGAAATAATCCTGAAAGCATCGGAAGAGTGCAAGGTTTCTGAGTAACAGAAGGGAAGCCATGCAGCAATTGCACTTCAAAGTAGCACTAACCAGAGAAGAACACTGTCAAAATATGAACACAAGAGGCAAAGCCAAGCAGTCTGTTCCAAAGACTAGCAGAGTCTGCTAACCCCAAAAAGCCTGCGGTGAAGAGGAACATGAAAAGATGGGGTAGAATAAGGTCATGCAAGGCAGAAGAAAATGATACACAGTCGTTGAAGACTAAAGCAAAAGAAAAGATGGAAGGAGTGATGCCAAAGGAGGGCAGGAGGATAGTGATGCAGAGATAATGAGGAAAAGAGTTCAGCCTGATGAATGCTGATCTAGCCTTGCAGGCAGTTCTGTGGACTTGAATGACATCATTTATGTGGACTGCAGGCTTATTATGATGGCTTTACCAGGAAAAACATGCGTCTGGATTTTTGACTGTACAAAGAAATATTAGCTATAATAGTTTAGAATCAATCAGGATTTCTAGATCTTTAAGCAAGTTCTTTTGTCCGGAACATAAAAGAGTAAATCTCTATAGGACATTTTGCCACAAATCAGAAGAACAACAGGGGATATCATTCATGTAAATAGAAATGGGCCAAGTAAAGAGCCCTGTGGAACACTTTTATTGATTAGCTGTAAAGACTAGGGGCAGCTTTTCATGTTGAGGTTTTCAATAAGAAACAAATTGATTAAGAACAGATTTTGAAAGAGAAACAGAGCAGGACAGAGAGGTTCTGATATTCAGTGCTGCACCTTAGAAAACAAACATCACAACTCACACAAAGTGCCTCTTGCTCTGGCTCGCATCAGAGGAGTGCTCTGGCATTGGCAAAAGTGATAACAGAACGTTTTCGGTTCAGCAGAAGATCAAGGTCAAACTGTGCACAGAGTGTAAATAATACGTTTGTAATAAATCTTTCTAAGTGGGACATTTCTCAGGCTTAGCACAGACGTGAGAGTCGGGAAACAGAGATACAACTTAGCAGGCTAGCATCAGACTGTACTGCAATAAAAGTAAATAACTGAGTGAATGTATTTTCTGTTCCAATTACATCTTTTGTTTGGACTGGACAGTACCGTTTTTTTGAATGGCAGAAGAAATACTATAAGAGTATGTTTTGTATTGAACATCTTCTAGCGAGGCAGAAGCAACTTCTCTTTCGTTTTCTCTCTTACACACAGATTTTAGCAACAAAGCACAAGCCTTGCAGATGAAAGGCAGGAAATATAGCAGCTGTCCTCAGAGTCTAAGCATGGGTAGGCTTCCTGAGCCAAAAAACATCCGAGGGTAGAATACCAACAGAACAAGCTAATATTCTCACCTAAAATGATAGAGAAAGAAGGCTAACTCTCGCACAAAGCAAAACAGAGCACATTTGCACATTTGACCCCAAAAAAGAACTAACAAAGTCAATACCAACATTACACCAACAACAAAGCTCTTTCTTCTTCTCCTCCCAATATGGGCTAAATTCCCACTCTCTGATATTCAAAGGAAGACTAAAGTAAACTGAATTCTGAAAAAGTACGAGTGTAAGTGGGTTTGATGTATCTGGTCTCTTCAAGCATACACCTTTATCTACACATGTGCATTGCCCCAGTCCTAGCCTGTGTGTAAATATGCCCCGTGTTTGTCCATCAAACTTTCATATATTAGTGCACTGCACCGAGCCAACAGGATTACTGTGACTTCCACTACACTCAGTGGCCTGTAAACAGAGGCAGCTAGTGTGGCACAGCAGGCAGAGCGAGTGATAGGCAGTGTGAGTGTGATTTAATCAGTCCACCACCAAACACCGTCACTGCAGCCGTCACCAGCCAACCCCACTGACCCACTCCGCTTCATCTCTCACACTGCCTCTCAAAATGAGGCTATCGTCTTACCCCAGCCGTTTACTTTATTTTATTGCTCATTAAGTAGAACTCTCACTGCTCCATTTTGATGCAGATTAGGAGCCTAACATAACCTTTTCAACCATCAGAAACCCCCTTACACTCCAGCTCGTTCACTCAGCATAGATAATCCTGTGAATACATGGTGAGCTTCAAGGGGACAAAAATGAGAATAAATTAGACATGCAGCCAAATTTTAAAACAGCGGCCAGTCATTCAGACTGCAGATGGCAAAATACAATTTCATTTACAATTTGATAATATGAGAGCACCTACCTATTAGGGATGGGAACGATTCATCGAATAGTCTAAATTATTCAGGTATTCGAATATGAGTTATGAATATATTTTTTTGGGAGGGGTGCCTAAGTTGAATACATATCATCAAATGGAATAATTCAATGTATACGACAGTGCCAGAGCTAAATGTGTTGGGTCTAAAGGTGTGTTTTGCTCCACTCACCGGCCCCTCACAGCGGGCAGAGCTGCAGGTGCTGATCTCCCTCTCTCGCGTCCGGTTATACTTCACTCACGTTTATGTCCAAATCCATCAGATCTAGCTAGTTCTAGCTAATGACATGGCTGCTGCCCCTCCCTACACGCAGATCACTCAGACTCAAACCTCATCTTATGCTCAAATTCCAGCTGAGAGGGTCTTCTCTACAGCTGGCCTGATTGTGAATCGCCTCCGCACCCGCCTCTCCCCTGAGCATGTACATACTCATATTCTTAAACAAGAATGAGTATTGAATAGCTGCATTCTGTGCATAGGCCCTGTTATAGGTTGTTGATCTTTTTTTCTGTAAACATGGTTAAGTTACCCTAACCCGTTATGTTGTTCATGTATGATCCCTCTTTCATTTAAAACCAAGTTATGGTTTAAGCATGAAAGCTGTAGGCCTATAGCTGTCAACTGTTCAAACTGTGATCATGGTAACTTTGTCACTGTGGACTGACGGCTTCGGGCCTTGTAATATTGCACGTTTTGTCTGTGGCTGGTGATTGTGT
>NW_011354375.1:0-8143 GCF_000735185.1 Notothenia coriiceps | reverse complement strand
AAAAGGAAACAGCTGCACAAAAAGCAAGGTGTGATATCTGCCTATAATGTTAGTTCTTTCAGGACCACCCAACTGAATGACAGAGCCACAAGGCCGTGTTGGGAGGGGGCCGGCGGCTGGCAGGGCCCCAGCTCAGGCGCTCTCCCTGTCCTCTGCGGGGTCGCCCAGTCTTTGCCCCGGGCCCAGAGGACTTTGCAGGCCTCTTCCACAGGCTGGGTGAGTCTCCTGCTTCGGGCTCGCCAAAGACACGGGGAGGCAGTTCCCCTCACCCTGTAACGAAAAACAAAGCATTTTTTTTAAAGTGGCATTTCCTTGCCATTGTTATACCACAAATTGTAGTTCTGCTTTGAAGTGAATTATATGAGCTAAGATAGTTTAGGCCTGCTCAAAGCCCCTGCTTAAAGCTTGCCTGGATCAGACTCGGGGTGAAGTCCTGGCCTCCTCAGCTTCATACGAGGCTGGAGGGGTGGATGAGGCAGAGAGTAGGCTGGTCCCCCTGGCCCCTCAGGCAGGGCCACGGCAGCAGCTAACTGTAGTTGCAGTAGGAGGGGGTAGAGCGGGTAGAGGGCCCTACAGTGTGTGGTTGACAAACGATCTACATCGCCATGCCGTTCCTCCATCTGGAAGAAGTTCCACTGAAGCCCACCTTGCCTACAGTACGGAGCATTCTGAGGAGTAGCGCAGGTTCATCGCGCTGCAGGGCCGTGGCCCTAAAATACAAATTCAGGGCTTCAGACATCTTAAATCACGGTTTACTGAATGACCTCACTTCTTCCTCTTCATTGCAGCTAGCTACATGAGGATACATTTTTTTGTGTGTACTATAAAAAGTAATGCGTTATGTAGTGTAGGCCTGTCCGCGATCATCGATAAACGTTGAACTTATCGTGGAAAAAAATGACTTCGATAACTTTCTGAGCTCGATAAAATTGCCGTTTCATAAAGATGTGACCAGCATTTTTAGCCCTGGAGCGCCTGCCGGCTGCCAGGCGCGCTGTGAGCGGGGCGCGGGGCTGACACACAGCCAGGTCAGGACACTCCGCATGCACGTGCAGCAGCCCACAAATTAATAGGTATAGCGACAAGGCCGGGAGACAATGTGCTGACTTACTTGGGGGAATGTTAAAGTTGAATGAATTGGTTACAAACCTTAACACACATCTCGATTCTCCGGGTGTGGCAGTATTTGGAATTCAAACCAAATCATGAGAGCGGAACCTACGGACTTGAATGAGCGTGGCGGGTGTGCTCGCCATTGGTTTAAAAAAGCGTAGCGACAAAAGCAGGGCAATACCACGCATATTTAAACCACCTAAAACACAACCAACTCCATTCCGTTTTTTCCCAGCTGGGAGCCAAACCGGCAGCTTGGACCCTGGAGATGGAGAGCCCCGCACCGACACTGCAACTATGGTTGGTGTTCCTTGGCTCGAAAACTTAGAAAAACAGATTTGCGTTATGGCCTGCTGAGGCATCTGGGTCTTTGGACAGTGACTGTTGTCTTTAAGGGAGTTTTTTTGGTTTTTTTTTTTTGCCCTTGTGGATGATAAAAGATGTGTGCTCATATGTATTATTTATGTAGGTTAGTATATGAATATTTTATATATATAAGAAGAGGAGGAGAGCTCTGTTTCCCGCCCTGACTCTATTTTATTTATTGATTGTTTGTTGTGTGGTGATTTAATTTAATTTGGATAAGTTTAATTAATTGGTTTTATTTATCTATATTAATTTATAATTATGTTTGTGAGATATTATTTCACATTTGCATGTTGCCAATGCTGTGATGTTCAATAAAAAATTATGATCTTTGAAAGGATGTACGTTGAATATTATTATATATATTATCATTATGTCAGTGGTCTAAAATGGTCTTAAAACGGTGCCGACAATATTATCGTTTATCGCAATAATTTACAGAAAAATTTATCGTCCAACACAATTAATTATCGTGACAGGCCTCGTGTTAGGTGTGTTGAATAGTCCAGCATCTCACCTTGCAGACCAGCCACAGAGAGAAACAATGCATGCAGCCACCTGGACAGCCAAGGGTTCAGAACATGGAGAATCTTTCTTTCTTTTGTGTTCATCCTCGATCAGCTGCAGTATAACACTGATGACCTCCTCTGTCAAAGACTACAAAGGAAGCAAGGGATATTAATGACATGGGAGCAACTGAAATGGCATTTTTTTCAGTTGTTTTAACAATTAACTTGACAGTCCTTTCCATTATCTCCTGAAAGAGTTCTTAAGGAAAGCCATTTCTGTACTTCTTTATAGTGAGTGCATTTTTGTCAGTATCCAAAAGTCTCTTCTCCTAACTCACCATAGACTTCAGCTGCTCCGGCTTCATGGCAGGCAGCTGCTGTGCGAGCAGACAGGCGCTCTGGAAGCGCCCTAAGAAGGCGGTGAGAAGTGCTGACGGTTCATACGCTGGAACCAGCCAGAAACTCTCTGAAAAACATCAACAATAACCTTGACCATCGTGCAGATACCTCAGGGTAAATTCAGCTGAAGTGACACGTGTATGCTATTGATTATTTTTGTAAGTATGCCATTGAAGAGGCCGGCTCCTACCTGGGCTGGGAAAGTCAGGCCAGGGGCAAAACTTCTCATGCTGCGACTGGAGCTGCCTCGAAATCTCTGCAATGCGGGATCCATCTATTAAGACACAAAGAGAGATGCTTGACCTTTCATTTTTTTGGGGTTACCTTGCCAAAATGAAATTTGCCCTTGTGTTTTCTGTAACTTTTACTCACATTTTTCAAAGTCTAAAGTTGGTTGTAGTGTTGCACAGAGGAACGCCTGGCAGCTGGAGCACTTGAGCATATCGCAGCCGACGTTGATCCAGCCATATCGGGCGCATATGAGAGGGGACAGAGTGCGGGGTTTGCCTGCCCATTTCAAACAGTGCCATGCTAAGGAAACCTTCACTCACACAAAAAGTATCATCACATTCATTAATACTCTAACTTAGCTAAACAAGGATCATATCATTTCAATAGATGTGATATTTACAAAATCAAACTAAACATCAACCTGAGCCATCTTTACTGATCACATGAGATGCAGAAAGGCCTGGATGCATCATACTGGGTTTAAATTGAGTAAAAGGATATTGAATATGACTCCACTCTTGAGAAAAAGGCCTCTTTGTTTGTTGACTCACAAGGTGCTTGAGTATCGCTCTTTACTTCCAGAACTTTCCCATTTTCTTGTTTACTGAAATTCACACGAAGAGAAAAACAGAACTTCAGTTTCCAGACACTTGTTTAATAATCGAAAAACATGTTGTTCTTTGATTGTATTGAATATGAGAATATTTGTAAGATTGCCAATTTCTTCTAATAAACGTGCTTGTTCAGCTGGACTGTAATGCTTACTGCAGGCCTACTGTGTGCAATTAAACAAATACAAGTGAATTGCTGGGGATAGTAATGTTCAGGAAACAGGCAGCAAACAAGCAGTAACATGCATTTATCATTTCACTAGAGGAAAACAGCTTCATTCTACCCGGTGCTTACAACAAACTGTCTGCTATAGTAATGCTCAGTCGAAAATCAGGCATTGATGGCTGGGCAGCAAGTGGACAATACCTCAGATGTTAAAGGCTGTGGTGTAAATTAAGTATATTTATTCAAGTTTCAGGGACTTGTAATTTTACTTGAGTATTTTAATTTATTTGCTACTGTGTACTTCTACCCCACTAAAATGCACAGATAAATCATGTACTTTTACACCACTACATATATTTAATACAATTAATTACTTTACAGATTTGGATTAATGATGTGAAATATAATCAAGTCTTAAATCGGACTTTAGTTACACCTGGAGTAAATTCACGAGCTACCCTGCACAAAGTCATTAACTAGCTGCACCTTTACCAGCTTTGAGAACACTTTAATGATCAATCATTATAAAACATATCATATATATTATTCTGAAATGGACCAATCTGCATGAGTACTTTTAATTTAGTACTTTAAGTACATTTGGATTATACTTGTGTACCCTTACTTGAGTAACATTGACATTGTGTAATTTCAATTGTTATCGATAATATTTTATGCATGCTTCTTAATTAATATTTAGCTATGTTTGGCTCTTTACTTTGCTGTAACAACGTAAACTTTCAGTTTGTGGGACGAATAAAGGTATTCTGATTCTGATTGTGGAATAGGACCTTGATTGCAGGACTTTTAATTGTAACAAAGTATTCCTACACTCTGGTACTTCTACTTTAGTACCAGGTCCGAGTACATGCTAGATTAGAACTTTGTGTCCCCACCCCCTTTATCTGGAACATGCACGGCAGCGATAGCACAATGACTACTATAACAAATCAGTCCGGTAAATGGAATAAATAACAACTGCAATCATGAATACAAATGGTGATCGAACTCGCATTGCTGCCCTACAAGATTCCATTATCTGTAGACCTGTGCCTCCTCACATTCCGCTGAGTGAAGGCGGCGAAAGCAGCAGAGAAAGCTAGGTGGCTAGCCAAATTAGCTCATGTCAACTTGCTCTTCGACCTCTTAAAATCAAACAAAGGAGCGCGCGACTGTTCCAAACACCCACCTGTTAGACCCGACCTGTGCCGGGGACACTCCTGCATTAAGAAGTGCTCGGACTTTCTCTGGAGATGCAAAAGAAGACTTTCGTTGATTAGTGTTGCCGAAGCGATCCCCACGACTGCCGCTGAGAGTCGCCATGATCGGCTCTGTGGTCCCCGGGAAAATAAGACCTGAAACCAATCGTTCCGCTTTGAAAGACCCCGACCACAGCACGAGCCTGAGCCCCCCGAACTGCCTGACTCTTCACTGACCAGATTTATTTATTATTCAATTAAGGAGGTGTTTCTAAGTGTGTCAAAATGTCATTTTTTCGAGTATTTATTAAAGACTATAACATCCCTGTTGTGCAATATTACTGTGTGCAATATTACTAATACTATATGCAATATTACTGTGTGCAATATTACTATATTCAAGAATATATATGGAATATATATATATATATACATATATATATATGCCGCTTCATAATTAGTATTATTATTATTACTGGCTGCTGTCAGACTATTTGATAAATGGTAGGCTACACTTATTTATTTTAAATACTGTAACTGGATGTGTAATTAGTAAAATTGCAATTTGTGTCATTTCAATTGTTATCGATAATATTTTATGCATGCTTCTTAATTAATATTTAGCTATGTTTGGCTCTTTACTTTGCTGTAACAACGTAAACTTTCAGTTTGTGGGACGAATAAAGGTATTCTGATTCTGATTGTGTAGGACCTTTAGTTGCAGGAAACCATATGTCTAAATCTCTGTTTTATTTGACAGGGGAGAATGAGTGACTTTATTAAAGGCAGCATCAATTAAATCTATATTATTTTTTATTTTTTTAGGGAATAACCTACTACTAACTTCAGAATCACCTCTAACAAGCTGGTGAGGGAACTGGATGTGATGTTACAGATGCCACTAAACTGCATTCCTAATGGGCACGGCCTACATTCAGTCTGGACGTCATGTGCCTATTCCTGCTTTGTATGGAGTGAACAAAGTATACTCCACCTCATCTGCAGATTTTTAAATAAATGTTGCCAAAAACATAAATAACGCACGCACATGCTTTATTTGCAATGCCACAGGTTTCCTTTTTTCTTTTGGTAATCCAGTTCCATCCAACAGGGCAGAACACCTGCCCATCTATCATAGGAAAAATACATAGACATATCCTATGGAGGGCACTGTTTAGTCATTTTGAACAGACAGACCCCAACTCAAGTGAAAGGTGACTGTGTAGTCAGAGGTTTATCAGTGGATATGGGGTGGATATCTGAAAATATTGTTTTCTCAGATATAGAGATTATTTAAACTTCATTTTATGATTTTATTTTTTTCAGGACAGCTACTAAAAATGTAGTTCTTTAAGGTCATGTGCATGGTAATATTTCTAAGGATTTGGGGAGTTTAATGACATGAAGATGTGTTTACATAAAATGAAATAGGCTAACTAGATTACTATGAACCCATAACGTTACACTATAACTTCTTAGCTGGAGGATTTTGGACTCAATGTTTTATTCTTCTAAATACTGCCTTCAGCTCTGCTAAGTGAGAAACTTTACACAAGATTAATCCTCTCCAGCGTCTGAGGTCCGTGCACCGCACTTGTTGGACAGAGAGAAAACTACCGGTTGTTGTTGTTGTGGAGACCGACCGCTGATACGCGTAGCCCCGCCCACCTCTAATGACGCCACGTCCCAATAACAAGCCCTCTGATTGGTCAGGTGCCTCACGGCCAGGGGGTAACATTTGTGAATGGCTTCATACTGACTGAGACGTGAAACGATTTATAATGTTTTATCAGCACTTTATGTTGTTTTTATTTGATGTGAAGTTCTCCAGGACTGGATTATAACGGGGGAAAGATGTCGGACGCTGAAGGAGCTCGCACGCGAGACCAGCTGAATAAATTCGAGAAGCTGACACACAGGCCGCCCCACGGGGAGACGTTAGCAGGTCGGTCAACAACATTAGCTACACATGCTAACGACAGGTTAAACCTCAACCATGGCACATTTTGCCTGTCAAATTCAAAATGTGAGACTGAGATCATCTGCTCCACATACTATGTCAGCTTTACATTTACATAATTCAGACGTTGCCCTTACTGGTGACATTGCTAAGCTCTGTGTTCAAGCTAGCAACATTCGGCTATTCTGTATCTTAAATAGCCTTTTACACACCATGTCCAAGATAATACGTGTTACTTAATGGATTAAAAAGGGCTATCATAGTGTTTAATTATTGGTAAAACACTATATTTGACCGACACGGTCCACTAATAGCAATATGTCCCGCAACACAGTCAACGAGTATTAGCTAGGTTTATAGACCTGCACACACCTCAATGCTTTGAGTTTGTGTTTTTAGTTGAGTCAGGGCTGTGAATCGTTACTGGGTAACACGTATTAATAACAAGAATAATCATTATCTCCAGAAAATCATTGGTTTTAAGTAGCTAAGTACATTTACTCAAATACTATACTTATTACAATTTTGAGGTTCTTGTACTTTTAATTGGGTATTTCCATTTTACATTACATTACATTGCATTTAGCTGACGCTTTTATCCAAAGCGACTTACAATAAGTGCGTTCGACCAACAAAGTACAAACTTGAAGAAAACAGAATCATATAAGTACATCAGGTTTCATAGAGCCAAACATTTCAAGTGCTACTCAACTGGCTTTCGATAAAAGCCAGTCCTTTATTAGTATATAAGTGCTTTGTTGTAATTCTATCTCTCGAAGTGGAGTCTAAAGAGATGAGTTTTCAGTCTGACGCCGAAGATGTGCAAGCTATCTGCTGTCCTGATTTCAATGGGGAGCTCATTCCACCATTTTGGAGCCAGGATAGCAAAACCACGTGTTTTTGCTGATGGGAACTTGGGTCCCCCTCGCAGTGCGGGTGCAGCGAGCTGTTTGGCTGATGCAGAGCGGAGTGCACGTGCTGGGGTGTACGGTTTAACCATGTCCTGGATGTAGGAAGGGCCAGATCCATTCGCAGCATGGTACGCAAGTACCAGTGTCTTGAAGTGGATTCTAGCAGTTACCGGAAGCCAGTGAAGGGAGCGGAGGAGCTGCGTGGTGTGGGAGAATTTAGGAAGGTTGAAGACCAGACGAGCCGCTGCATTCTGGATGAGCTGCAGAGGTCGGATGGCACATACAGGTAGACCAGCCAGGAGGGAGTTGCAGTAGTCTAGGCGTGAGATGACGAGAGCCTGGACCAGAACCTGCGTCGCTTTCTGGGTCAGCTGGGGACGTATCCTCCTGATTTTGTAAAGAGTGTATCTGCAGCAGCGGGTTGTAGCAGCTATATTTGCAGTGAAGGACAGTTTGTTATCTAGTGTCACACATAGATTCCTTGCAGTCTGAGTCGGGGAAACAATCGAGGTGCCGATGTTGATTGTTAGGTCAAGAGTGGGACAATCTTTTCCCGGAAGGAAGAGCAGTTCAGTCTTGTCAAGGTTGAGCTTGAGGTGATGAGCAGACATCCACCGAGAGATGTCTGCTAGGCAAGCAGAGATGCGTGCGACGACCTGGGTCTCTGAGTTTATGCAT
>NW_011354374.1:9685-14272 GCF_000735185.1 Notothenia coriiceps | reverse complement strand
TAACTTAACGTTAACGTTAACTAAGTTACATATAGTACGTACTACTAACGTAAGTTACGTACACACACACACACACACACACACACACACACACACACACACACACACACACACGAAATGCCTTTCCGGCAAAGCGGCTCTTAAAACAGAAACATGCTTTGAAAGAAGTTGTATGAGGTTTCCCGCAGAGTGCGTCACCTACAGCAGATGCACTCTGGAGGAGAACCTCACGCTAACCTGTAGAACATCCCATAATGTCTGTTTCCTAATAAATACAGTTCCATCTTTTCTCATCAGATGAGGACCAGTTCTCTTTGCACTCTGTTGCCACGGAGGAATGGCTGCGACCCGCACTCTAACCCTGCAGGAGCTGAACGTGTGTACCTGTGAATGTGCCGTACACACATGTTCTTTGGCTGAATGCACCCTGCAGAGTTTCTGAATAAAACGTACCTTTAACTTCGTGTGTGAGAAAAGTTCTGTCCTTTAGAAATCACTGATTCCTTTTTCAAATGAGCCAAGTTCAAAAACTTTATTGACCTAGAACCTGATTAGGATGCCGGATGAAGTCTCGTACAGAAAGTCGTACATTTTTTGCGACATAGAAAACTTTACATTGCTGTTTCATATACATGTTGTTTTCTACAGGAACGCTTCCCATTCAAACTTAAAGCACAGCTAACGTCGTCTTCTCTATACAGATAGCTCTCCCCAAACCAAACATTACATATATTATTAACTTCTGATTTTGTACACGAGTGAAACCTAAACATGGACTAGTGACTCGAAGCAGCTTTCATTAGCTCTGATCTGTCAGAAGCCCCAGTATCTAAATCAAATAAAAACCTAAAACATATCAAATGGAATAATTTAACCTTCACTTTCCACGCTGATAATCTGCAGAGAAATAAATGATCACAGAGTCAAATCTCCAGTGCATTCAGAGAGAGATCAAGTGCAGCAAATCCAGAGGAACCAAATACAGAAAATAAATGAGATCTAGTGTTATCAGATTATATTACACAGCGGTTCCCCGGGAGCTAGCAGTGCTAACGCTAGCCTCGAGGACACACAGTCACTACGTCTGTCTCTTTGCATCGGACCGTCTTCTCCTTTAAATACAGTAAGAAGCACACGTTGTGGAAATATAGATCCTTCTGTCACAGAGCTGTTAGTCAGTAGTTGGGGTCCGCCGACAGGACGTGTGAGTAAAGGCGTGTGTGTGTAGCAGCATCAGTGTGCCTCTTCCTCTTCCTCCTCTTCATCATGGGGCTCCGGCAGCTGAGCGATGTTGAAAACGATGCCAATTCGCAGATAGAACTTCCTGAGGACGGCCCTCAGCTCTGGGATCAGATCGAACTGCATGATCTCACACAGCAGGGGGTAATATCTGGACGCATGGGCTTTAAACTGTGAGGGAGGGACAGAGAGAAACACATCTTGTTTAAAAGGCTGCATACTTTTCCACTTCAGCAGAGCTCTACGGGGCAAACATCCCATTAACAACAACAATGTAATGTGGGTACAGTTCACACCATCACTGTTAAACCACCACAAATGTTCTCTAACGTTAATAAGAGCCTTCATGTAACTGATTGGCATACAGGCTCTGATTGGACACGTTGCACACGTCACTTCTATCTTCAATAAGTGCAATTGGTTGAAGAGGAACAAAGTCCTGCAGGTAAATCGCTTGAAACCAAAGCAAGCACACATTGAACCAGAGCACAAGGCATGACTGACTGAAAGCTTTAAATCAGGAGAACCGCCCAGTCTGTTATTTTTGGATATCTGATGAGGTTGTAAATGATGTGTGTTCTTCCTCACCCTGTCGTCGCTGATCTTCATCACCTTGGTGAGGAAGAGGAGCAGCAGGTTGGTCCAGGCCTCTCTGTGGCTCTCTGACGTCAGAGACAGGAAGTACACCAAGGCCTCGCTGCACACACTGAAACACACACACACACACATTTATATCTACACTTATAGAGAACATGGAGGAAGTCATAGTGTAAAACTCGGACTACTTTTAAATCCAGGCTGAAGACTTTTCTTCTACTTGAACTATTCAAATCTCACACTGCACAGTAACTTGTATTCATGAACCTGCTATTCGTGTTTTAAGATGCCACTTTATAATATGTTTCTTAATGTCTTTCATTGTTTTAAAGCCCTTTGAATCGCCTTGGGCCAGAGGTGTGGACTCCAGTCACATGACTTGGACTCCAGTCACCAATTTGATGACCTTGGACTCGACAAAATCACAAAACACTTGCTACTCGACTTGAGCCTTCTGACTTGACGTGACTTGATCATTTAAGTCAGGGGTCTCCAACACGCCGATCGCGAGATGCCGCTAGAAGAGCAGACTCCCGTCGGGGAGAGCAGAATCTCCAGCCGCTCCTACTCTCGCTGAGAATCCATGCAGGCAGGGGCGGGTCTTTATTTAGCTGAGCCACCATGCGGCCAATCATATGCGAGGACACACTAGGATCATACCATTATGTGAAAGAAGGGTGGGGGCCGGGCAGACGCTCCAAAGACAGCAGGTGTAGTGGGACAGGCCAGCTACAGAGCGACGGGGAGCTGGATTTAAATACAAGCGCGTCGGAAAAAGTCAAGAAATCAGCGAGAACCGAAAAAAGAAGCAGCGTCTGGCTGCATTTCAAAGATATTGGAGAAAGCCGAGCTGAGTGCAGGATTTGTAAAATGAAAATAACCTTCAGAGCAGGGTTTTTTTATTGGTAACCACTCAGCGTGCGATTACCGTACAGCCAATCACAATGCGTGACGTCATTGGTAAGCGACGCCCCCGAACACATATGGTACTGACAGGGGGAGAAGTTCAGATCTTGTACTTGAGTAAAAGTTCCAGATTGTAGGAATACTCGGTTACAATAAAAAGTCCTGCATTCAAAATGTTACAAGTAAAAGTACAAAAGTATTAGCATCAAAATATACTAAGTACCACCTGCAGAGGGATCTAGACTCAGGTGTTCTTTTCCCCATAGAGACGCCTCGCTGCACATTATCATAAAGATAGATGGTGGGTCTCTTATGACATGTTGCACACAGTGGAGACAAACATTCTGTCACCTCGACATCAGGGATCTTATACTTTAAACTCCTTCTGAATCAAACCGTCACGGTAGCCTTACTGATCCCTCTTCAAATAGAAGAAAACACATTACTTTACCAGCAGAGAGGAAACGGATTATTAATGTGACTAATAAAGAGCAGTTTGATTAGTAAGTATTATTCTGTTGATGGATGTGATAACATTTGGTGAAAAGCACATAAGAACTCGTTTAAGACTTGAACTTGAACTTGCCCATCCTGACTTGAGACTTGACTTGAGACTTGCAAAACAATGCCTTGGTCCCACCTCTGCCTTGTGCTGAAAGGTGCTGTATACATAAACTTGCCTTGTAGTATGTTGAAATAAAACCTGCTAAATATCAAAGTGTAAATAATTAACTGCAACCATAGTTTTACTGTATTTTATTGTGAAATCCACAGCGGAGGTTTGTGTCGTGCTAAATGCAGTAATTTTGCATATCTCTCAGTAGCCAACGATCTTGGTGACATGAACTCTGTAATACACGTAGTCTATATTTCATGAGGTGCAAAACCTGAGCATTTTAAATCTCATATGAAGGAAATGCTTGTAGAATCTGTAGCTGTATTTGTATTGTTGATTTAATGTGTGAACGAGGCGATGTAGAGAAGGTTAAGTCATTATTAGCCCTAAAGGATTTGAGGTGTGTTTTTTATATTTCTCATCTCACCTGAGCAGGCGTCTCTGCACCTCGTCCCAGGCGTCGCTCCGGCCCGGGTCCTTGTACATCCTGAAGAGAATCCTCAGCCCACAGGCCAGAGAGCTGGTCTCCTGCTTCAGGAGGTTAGGCTTCGACTTCCCTTTGAACCCTGCACACACAAACACACACAAACACACACACTCGTTATTAATCTATCAGTGTTGGTAAAACACTGAGTCTCCTCTTCCAACATGAGCTCCACATGCTAACAAAGGTATCAACTGTAGCTGAGAACATGACAGGATGTGTGATTACCTAGAAGAGCATCAGGACTGTTTGAGGCATATGATAGCTATGTGATTAACATGATGATTCAGCCTCTATGGAGAGAGACATATGACAAGCATGATCATTTCTGACGTGGAGCTAATCTGAAGTAAACATTGAATACTGCTTTCTATTCCTCCATCTTGTGACTGTGGAACTCCCTCTCTTGGATATCAGCATGTGAAGGACACTGCTCAGCAACTAGTTGATGCTCTGTGTGTGATGGGGACCAGGGAGAGTCATTATATGATATTGATCCCCTACCGGCTCTCCACAGAATGGTCCTCTGCTCTGCGCTGGAGTTGAAATCCTTTGCGAAGTGATGTGACTCCAGAAGGCAGTCGAGAAGTTTGAACAGCTGATCTGAGGTCAGGTAGCGATACATGCCGGGGTCCTGAAGCTCGGGGGGGACGTCTGCTGCAGAGGAGGCGTCACGCTGAACACACACACACACACACACACACACACACACACACACACACACACACACACACACACACACACA
>NW_011354374.1:0-5080 GCF_000735185.1 Notothenia coriiceps | reverse complement strand
TATCTCATCTAACACAGAGGGATGATTTTTTTGACTCTACCATAATGCATAGGATATTCGCGCACCGCAATATCACGTGAGGTCTGGTTTGAATAGGTTTTCCCGAGTGGAGGCTGGAGGCTGGCTTGACCGCAGTTAGTTTAGCATACTCAGCCCGACTCAGCCTGGTTGTTCCTGGCCCAAGAACCACGATTTTATGGGGCCATTACATCACCAGAAGTCCCAATTTAAGGGGTCATTTCTCCCAAAAAAAAATGTTTTACTCACTATATCAACAGCCCCACCAAAAATATTTTCCACCAGCCGCCACTGCTTTCCTCTGTAAGAAGGTGTCGTCGACTGACATGCAAGGAAGAACGGCTGTCCACAGTCTGTTCCAACTTTAACAACTGTATTAACTTCCAGGGTAGTGAATTGAACATGCAATTGTAATTGGGTGTGTGGTATATTTTCATGCACGGACACGCATGTTCCACAACACACAAACTGAACAACACTCAATTTTCCGATCGCTACCAGTGTCCTTGCGATCTCGTTATAAACAACAAGTGCACGTTACTGATGCAATATGGTTGAGACCATTCGGGCTTATTCTAGAGGGGTGCAAGGAATAGTCCAAGTATTGGGGGTTTTATACAATATGTTTAAAACCTAAAAATAAAAATGTTTTAAAAAGTTATTGTTGAATGTTTTAAGGAGGTGACGCTACTCAGCCAATCAAATCGGTGCAGTCAGCACGATAGATTCAAACACAGAGACGAGACAAGAGGAGAGAAGCAGTCGGAGTAATTTCAAATGGCGGAAGGTAGACAGCGAAAACAGAGCATTTAATTACATTTTTCTTACTGGACCTCTTTGAAATGCAATTGAATACCCCTGCATTATAGCAACAATAATAATAATAACAGCAATAATAATTGGGAGGGGGGGCGCGGCTGTTCTTATGTTCTCTGAGGGGAGGCTCACCTTCCCACACTTTGAAAACCCCTGTCTTTGACGGAAGCAATATCTTTTACTTGACTCAAATAAAAAAATGTAGGTCAACATTTTTATTTGGAATAAACTAAAGAAATTAGCTGTAAAAAAATTATTTATCCAAAGTATCAATTTTTTCAGTGTACGTCAGTGGCGAGATGGTGTTCTCAATGGAAAAAATAACAGCAAGACTCCAGATGAAGTCGGATGTGTTTGTAAATAGATGGACTCCTGTAATCGATAATTTTGGGCTACAATTGTGAAAAGGTGCTGTAAAGATAAGGGTGGACTTGAACAAAACTAATTCTTGTTTATTTTTAATTTATTTGTGTGTTGCCGATTCAATATTCTCTCATTCGTCTTTGTTTGGATGAAACTTTTAGGATACCATGATGTATAATTCTCTGTGTTTGCTGAACTGTAAGTAATTGTTTGCTTTTTTATTTCAACAATGTAAAATTGATCTGCATATGGTTGAATAAACATAAAATAAAGCTGCAGCTGATTCAGAACGCTGCTGCCCATGTCCTCACAAACACTAAAAGAGTGGATCACATCAGTCCTGTACTGAAGTCTTTACACTGGCTTCCAGTCTGCCAAATAATTGATTTTAAAGTACTGCTGCAGGTTTTTAAAGCACTAAATGGTTTAGGAACAAATTATATTAATGATCTCCTGCAAAAATATGAACCATCCAGGAGTCTCAGGTCTTCTGGGATGGGTCTTCTCTCTGCTACAAGAGTAAGAACTAAACATGGAGAAGCAGCATTTAGTTTTTATGCCCCGACCATCTGGAACAAACTGCATGAATACTGCAGGTTAGCTGCAACTGTTGATACTTTTAAATTGAGATTAAAAACTAATCTTTTTGACGCTGCATTTGGATGAGTTGTTCAAATTCAAACTGCAATATGGCTTTTTATCCATGTATTTTATACCTGTTGTGTTGATTTTATTATCTTTGCTTTTTAAATGCCTGTTTTTAAATGCCTTTTTATAATGTGCTTCCACTGTATTTGTTCTTAAATGTCTATTAGTTAAAACTTACCTTATAATAAACGTAATTCTTATTCTGACTAGTTGCTGAGATTCACCACAAACCAATGTTACTATTCCTTTAAGCTGAAGTGTGCGATTCTGGAGAAACCTTCTTGATATTTGAACTTAACATCCAAATAAATTCCTCCCTCTATATTTATGGTCCTTCTTACTCCCATTTCTTGTATCCTTATTTGCATGCCTTGCTGAAATTGTGTTTGTTATAGGTTTGTACCAAAAAGTTTACCAATTTATTTCTAACATTGAAATTGATTAAGTTACGTTGTGAGGGTCTATACATCTTTTTTCAGAGCACCCAGATTTACTTTGAGTGGCCACATAAGTGCTTCATGTCGTAAACATCTATATTTTCAGAAAGACGCTGTGCTATTCCTGTAGCGCTCTGCCCCAGCGCCCTGCCCCAGCGCCCTGCCCCAGCGCTCTGCCTCAGCGCCCCGCCCCAGCATCCTGCCCCAGCCAAGCTTTTTTCAGTGTTATTATAAGACTCCTTTCAAGAGCAGAGCATGTCAATAGTCCATTCCTGTTATGTGTGAATGTAGCATAGCTACTTCAAGAATAGGTTGTTGCCTTGCAAGGTACAAATACAAAGTAGCTTCTTCACCACTAAGGTTGATTGACATGACTGACTGAAGTGAATAGAAATAAAGAGGCCAGGCTGCCATTCAACAGACACACAATACTTAGAGACCATCGAAGCGCCATACATTACATACATTCAAAGCCCTCAACAACCTTGCCCCCCCCTACCTCTGTGACCTCATCCAACGACACACCCCCACCCGTCGCCTTAGGTCTGCTGAAGCTAACCTACTGCAGCCCATCAGGGGAAAAGCTCCGGAACTGGGGTGACAGGGCCTTCGCTGCAGCCCCCCCCCACACTCTGGAACTCCCTCCCCAGCCACGTTAGATCTGCCAACAATCTCACATCATTCAAACAATCCCTCAAAACTCACCTTATCACTCTTGCCTTCAACTCCTAATCCGCTAACCCCTCGCCCTTATTCCACCTAGCTTAGCACTTTTTACTTTTGTTGTTATTTTGTTTTAATTGCTTGTACGCGCTTTGATCACCAGGAAAAGCGCTTTATAAATGTAAATTATTATTATTATTATACATCTCAGAAAGCCGCATACGTCAAAATAAAGCCATGAGGTTTGGTCGGACTCACAGGTGCAGAAGCCTTCTTTATGGTTATGCTGGGAGTCGTTGCCCTCAGTGTTCCGCTGACGCCATCGTAGTACCTGAAGCAGACCTGGGTCTCACCTGAGAAGGATGAGATGAGAGGGAAAGAGAGGAAGAAAAGAGAAATGATGAAGAGAAAATGAAACGATAATTTGTTATCTTTTCACCACATTGTCATTTGGACCTTGATACAAAACAGGTTTTGGGGTTTGGATATGTTTTTATTAGTATTCATTTAAAGCTCACCTATTATGCTATATTTGAACAATATATTATGGGGCCATATCTATACAAAACATGTCTCTGAAATGTTTTGCTCAAAATACGAAACATATCCCCCATTGAAGCATGCCTCATACGTACCCCTCTATTTCAGCTCTGTTACAAAAGTGCTGATTCTGGGTCTGGCCCTTGTAATGTCACTGGGCTGCTGCTGCTGGCCCAGTCATTTTTGAGCGTCTGCATGCAAGCAGTGAATAGAAGGGTGTCTACCGGCAGAAACTCAGCTAAAACACTGCCCTAATTAAATGCCATATTATGTTCCAAACCAAATCAAGCACTATTTCTGAAACAGTATGGAGTTCAAACAATTTCTATCTCGCCGATTACCACAAGGACAGTACCTTTTATATCCGGCTTCTTTAATCATATTCTCTCCAGTACAGCGTTAGCTCTGAGTGTTAGCGATGCTTGCTAATGTAAACACAGACCATATTACTTCCAAAACATGTCGTGCATTGTTTCTGATACAGCACACAGCTTGACATGCTCTTTATTCAGTGTTTACCACTAGAACAGTGCCATTGTATGTATTATGTATATAACATCTTTACTCTAAGTCACTCCCGTAGACACTCTGCTGAATAAACAGACATACAGCTGCGGGAGGTGATTCAGCTAGGCAACTGTATATGGGTTGCCTAGCTGATAGGTTGGGCTGTTGCCAGGAGTTCAGTGTACTGTAAAGCCAGCCCGCATTTTAGTAATGGTGTGAAGTTCTTAGAAAATCTGGATCAGCTCCGCTGTACCCCTGTTTTTAGAGACGTGGGTAATGATGAAAAGAGAGAGGGTTGTATTTTCTGACACTTTGTGATTCTCCTTACACACCGGGGAGATATTTATGTATAAAAGACATCAAAAAGTGCATTTTGCATGATAGGTGACCATTAAGTTTCAAGTAATGAGGGTCCTGACTGAGTGATATACTATATGATTATGTACATTTAAATTACATTGATGCGATTTTAAAATTATTATAGATACTGTGAACCTACAGTAAGTATACACGCAGTTATGTACTGGTCAAAAACAGAAATGTACGTACTAGGGGTGTAACGGTTCACAGAATTCACGGTTCGGTACGTACCTCGGTTTGGGGGTCACGGTATTTGGTACAACAAGAAAAAGCAAAAAAAAAGTTCCAAATGCATAATTCCAGGTTTCTTGTTATTTATTTTTGAACACTAGTGCAAGTTTCAGTAGAAAAATAAGGAACTCTAACATTTTGAATAATTAACTGTATTACACAGTTAAAAAAAAAACACAAACAGTACCACACATACTCAGATGGCCATATTATCTATAATGAATGATGTCAAACAAAAAAGATTCATCAAGCTGTAAAACTAAAAAGAATGTCTTGAAAATACCGGTCCAGCCCTCAACAGCTCTACGTCAATTATGGGGTTTCATTATATGCCGTTTCGATGGAAACGCATCCCTCGCCATAAAAGACGATGTCGTTATAACTCCTATGAAAATGTTCAAAAAGTAATTTTGACAGACAGGATCATAAAATATCCGTCATAATCCATTATTACCCATCGGGTCTGAACTTGCCACTAAGGTGTCGCGCTGAGAGGG
>NW_011354373.1:6190-13108 GCF_000735185.1 Notothenia coriiceps | reverse complement strand
AATTTTGCATTTTGAAATGCTCCCGATTTCTGAGGTCTAAAGGTTGGCAAGTATGCCGCTGGCGCATCATAAACACGTCGGATAGTGAAAGTGCATTCGGATTCTCTAAAGTACCGCACTCTTCTCCTAAATCCTTTTGAATTCTCCTATCCACTATCCCTTAACCCCACGACGTTTCACTCAGTGGTCAAGGAATAGGAGATAGGGTTAGAACTTAGCAGCTGATTTTTAAACTATCCGAACGCAACCTGGGACTGTGACGGCTGCTAGTGGAGCCTTGCAGCAACTTTGCTTTCTGCACCAAAATCTGGTGCTGCTGCATTGGGACTACTAAATGAGTGAGACTCAAATATCAGAAGTTCAGAATAAGTTTTAGTAGTTTTTATTGTATTTGTACTTCATTTACTTTACTCAGGGTCAAAGAGAGGAAACCAGTTTTAAGATGTTGAAAAGTTCATTAAACATAAAAAGGCATTTCATATAAGTTGTGTTATTCTACATTTTGACACCAAGATTTTCTGATTTTACTGCAAATGTATATCGGTTCCAAATATCGGTTATCGGTCTCCTTGATTACTAATAATCGGTATCGGCCTTGAAAAAGCCATATCGGTCGATCCCTAATATAAAGATACAAGTGCCTTTAAAGCTCAATTTGGTTGCTGGGTTGGGTAATACATCTTGATATCAGCACCGTTTTATTTTACTCGCTGTTATTCAGCATGTCCACCAAAAATAAATAATATTGAAATATTTCCACCAACTATTGAGAAAATCTGAAACGTAACTGCCTGTATCAATATGAAAAATTAAGAAATAGAGGCATGATTTTTACCTGGAGCTGCGGGTTGAGTTTAATGAAAAGACTGGTCTTCTGGTCCCAAACAATCACAAGTCCCGGCTTGATGGTCACCACCAGGTAGATGCCCATCTTGTGTAACCGACCTTTACCATCTTTTCCACCGCTGCCCTTTACCACGCTGAATTTCTCATCTTTTAATTGGAATTCACTATCCTGTGGGCAAAATGAAATCATCATGGAGTTAAATAAGTGTTAAGGTTTGATCAATTCATCTTTCTTCTCTAGTTTTAACATGATATGGTAAATACCATTTAATTAAAGGGAACGTAAAATGCCTTCTTCAGAAAGAAAGAACCAAATCCAAATAGACTGCATGCCAGTAGCAAGGACACATTTTCATTTGCAGTGACATTGAATGTGAATATACACACAGGCTGCACACGACCACAAGGTATTCTCTAGTTAGGGCATTTGAATCAAGGCATTACCATAGGACAACAATCTATCATTTAAATGTCTATAATATGCCCTGTAAAAAATGAAGAGACCACTGCAAAACTATCAGTTTCTCTGTTTTTAAATATTTATAGGTATGTTTTGAGTAAAATGAAAGATTTTATTTTATTCTATAAACTACTTACAACATTTATCTGTGTTGGAATTCAGCAGACACTGGAATGTAATGGCTGCCATACATGTTGAGATTGAGATTAAAGAAACATTTGGAGTGGTTTCTTAATTTTCTACAGAGCTGTATGTTGGTGTTAGAGTGTGCTTCATGCCAACAACTTTCGGCAGAACATGTGCTCGGTGTACGTGTGTTGTGTTTACCCCCATGTAGATCTTGATGGCCTTGGAGCAGGTGGTTCCTGTGCTTCCACATGGAACATTTTCCGAGATAATTCTGAAGCTTCCGTTGCTCTGACCGCCGCCACAGTAGTCCTGAGTTAGGCATAGACACAGGATGCAATTACTGGAAACCAAGTTACAATGCTTAACTTTTTTTCATGAAATAAGACCCCATTAGAGACGATTGATCTGCAATTTTTCTATGTTACTATGTATACTTATTTGTCTTTAATTGTATTCTAGTAGTAACTATAAATGTGCTTTTCTTCTCTATATTAATAAGTTAGCTTATTCTTTATTTTTGCATGCCTTTCTTTCCTGCTATGCCACTCTGTTGTCCTCTTAAACCTGAGGGCCTCGCAGGAATGGATGCAGCATTTTATCCAGCCAAATCTGATTTGAATGATATCCGCCTGCCTTAGTGATCATAACGGACATAGTTTAAGTTACAGCTAATTTAATAATCAGATCATGGTTATGATGGAAAAAGACAGATTATCGAAAGAGATTTGACTGCACTGTAAACATTTAGTGTAACCATAGTAAGCACAGTTGAGACATTTTAAGGATTTCAATTGTATTCACTGTTCCTCTTTCCATCTGCCACTTTACCTGTAGAAGTGTGTATTCACACTCTCCATTGAAGTCAAACCTCTTATCATCAAACGTGACAAAGTGCCCGTCACCATAGATACCACACACTGCATCACAGAGATTGGTGGTACATGTGAACTTCCTTCCAATGCAGGAGCTGGGGAGACAAACACCAGAAATAAACTTTAATAAGTTAAACCTACCATAAAGAATCAATGCATCTTTAGGTTTTTCTATCGGGCTGTCAATGTTAACATCTTAATGTTCGTAACTGGAAAGCTTAATGTATTAAAAAAATAAATATGCAAATATATAACATTACTAAGTTTGACCCAGAGTTGCCCCATAATACCAGAGTGGATGTTTACCATGGATCGCATAGCAGTCAAAAGAGAGAGTAAGTCATTGCTATCTTGCTGCACTGGTTTGGTTCAGATGTGGTGCAAAGAGAGGAAAGGCACTTTTCTGTGTGTGAGATATTGGAGGGTCACCACTGTAGGAACAGATAGAGCTGCAGTATGATAACAGCAGAGATGGTATGCCCTGTGTTGCACGCATTATACAGAGGGGAATCGCTCTCTTGGACAGCAGCTTTTTGGCTTAGTGTCAGGGTTCTTTGGGAAATTCATGCAAATAATTCATTGTAGACCGACATGTTTTACAGCAAAGAATCAGCTAACACGAATGTGAAATGTTTAATACAAATATGATATCAGATATAAATACAGACATTTTAATGAAGTTTATATTATTTTTAATAGACATATTTAAAGACAAGGACAAAATGAAAAAGTTAAAGATAAGAAATATTTTAAGAAGATGTAGTGCTCAGGTTAGCTGTAAGGGGAGATATGTATGAAACTACACAACTAAAGCATCAGTAGTTCCAGTTTCTGGAGAAAACCTGCATAGACAATTTAGATTTATTACATCGTTTTAACGAGCTCAATATAATTTATCAGAGACATCAAAATGTCAGAGAGCATGTGATGAAAAACATGCCAATTTCAGTCAGAAAACTTGTTTTAATTTGTTTTACAAATATTAGATGTAGAATGTGTAGTACTTGTTAAAGTCATAACAGACATTTACTAAAAGAATGATAAACATTTTCTTGTATATATTGGATTATGTCTTGATTGATGTATTTTCTAAATATTTGTATTTTCATAAAAGGTTGTATTTCAAAGTGCTGGTACTGTTTCCACCAATGTTACTTAATTTTGTTAATTTTACAAAAATAAAATGAAATTCTTAGGTCACAGGCTCCTCCAACAGTGCAACGCAATAAAACAGATAAAATAGTGCAAGTAAATACAAATAAAATAGAATAGAAATAGTGCAATCAGAATGTATATATACATGTAATTGGAATATGATATATTAGATAAATTATTTGTAGGTTGTAAACAGGAAAATATTATGGATGTTCTAGTTCAGGTGTTTAACAGTCTTATGGCCTATGGGATGAAACTGTCCCTGAGTCTGGTGGTTTTAGTCCTGATGCAGCAGACAGAACAGTTTGTGGCTGGGGTGATGGGGGTCTTTGATAATCCTGAGGGCTTTCTTCCTGAGCCGCTGGGAGTAAAGATAGTGTGTGTATTACCCAGCAGCTATATACAATACTGTGTATGTGTAAATAAGTGCACAAACCAGGTGTTGCAGTCCACAGTGAGAGTCTGCCCGGGCTGATAGGCCTGTCCGTTGTGCAGGCATGGACAGTTGCTCTCCGTGATGCAGCCTCCCTGCCCGTCTGACACCAGGCCGTCAGGGCACATGCAGCCCGATGTGCAGCCGCTACTGATCTGTAGCACACCAACGGGGGCGGAAAAGGCTGTTAGTCATGTATGTTAGACATCTACGTTAGCGTATGTGTGTGTGAGTGTTTGTGCATGCTATTCTGTACTTACACAACCCATGTCCAGAGTGCTGCAGCTCTTTTGACACTCAGTCCCAGGGACCCCAGGTTGAACAGTGGAGCAGTCAAAGTAAACCATTGGGGCAACACATGATGGGGAGGCTGGGTAATAAATGAGAAACTCATGATGAAGAGCGTTGTGATCTTGTCATAATATTGCATAGTGCATATGATTTTATAACTATATTGCACACTACGAATGAACAGGAATATCTTTCATCTGAGGATCATCTTTCATGATTTGGAAGATAATTCAAAAGGCTTGTAAATTACAAGGGGATTAGCATTTAATCATTATCATTCACAAATCAAAAGTTAAGCACAATAGAATTCACCAAATAGCATTTGATTCTGTGCATATTTTGAAACATACATGGTAGTTGTGTCCCTCCTGAGCAGCTGAGGGCTCCTTGTCTGCAGACACTGTGACAAAAAGAGTTCAAGTCATCAGCTAGCATCCTGAAACCATTCTATGTTTGTCAATGGAATTCTTTATCGTACTGAAATAATATAGACTTGCTACAATGTCCTCTAGCTGCCCCTCATTTTCCATATCAACTGTTCTATTGGTAGAATAGAAATTCCTATAATTCCAGCGTGGGAATGTTCACATATCCAAAATAGATTGCTAGATTTGAAGTAACACCAGTGAAATGAAAACTCAAGCCAAGTTTCTTTTTTCATTATGTTACAAAAAAGCTTTGAATGGGCTTAATTCACTATATTAGTGTTATGATTAGGGATGTCTATCGTTAGGACTTTATCGATACCGATACTGCTTATCGATACCGGCATTTTTCGATACTCTTATCGATACTTTTCAATAATTTGGTGTATACATGATACTATGGAGCTATGTTTCAGGGTCATAAGTTTTTGATCATTCCAAAAAAATTTCAATTTAATTTGAAAGTCCAGTTTCATCCTGAACCTTTGAAAAATACAATGTTGTATTCAAAACAAAAAAGTATTTTAAATAATTGTTCAGGTTGAATATTATTTTTGATTCAGCTCAGCAATTGTTTTGTTACATAAAATATTTATTTTCATATTTCACTTTCTATACATATTTAGATATTTGGAATACTGTTTTTTTCAGTTTTCAGATTTACGATTTCAGATTCAAAACAATTATTTTTTCAGTTTCAATTCTTTTTTCAGTTTCAATCTTTTTTCGCCTTCAGATCGTTTTCACTTTCAGATTTTTTTTTCGCTTTCAGATCTGTTTTTTTTTCGCTTTCAGACTTTTGACCCTGAATATTGCTTCGGGGGGCGGGCTTAGCAAAGAGTAGTTTGGCACCCTGAGTGAACAGCCCTCCCTCTGTAATGATGCACTTAATGGATGTTAGGTAGGCTCAGAAGATAGCAACTACACACTTCTCTACACAGATACTCCCGTGATGGTGGTAAGAACCAAAACTGGTACCAGCATCAAAGTTCCGTTAAGCGAGCTGTTGAGCATCATAAGGTTGGCAACAGTCACGGTATAAAGAGCAATAACGCCCTGTGGGTTAGAATTTCTGACAAGTCACCGTATCCGCAATCAAGCGTTGTCTTCCTCACTTCCAGTAGCTTCCGTTAACGCAGCATAGATATTTACTTTGGCTTGGTTTTTGTGGTCAGAATCAGAATTACCTTTATGTCCCACAGGGGATACCATATTACATTTTACAGCAGACAAGAGCCGAATTACAGTTTTAATGTTTACCTAAAAGCGGATGCATACAAAAAGTATTAAAGATTAAAAAAAGGAAATTAATATATTTTTAAAGTTACACACGCTCCCTTTACATAATACACACCTGTGGACAGTTCTGCGGATTTAGCAGCAGGGTATATATTTGCAAAGTTTTTAACGGCATATATATATTGGCACATACTGCAAATATTTGCACATATTGGTATTTATCAACAAGAGGGGTGTTATAGTCTGTGTGGTTTTGTGCGGGATGGCTACTAGGAGCTGTGCTGGTTGTATGTTGACCGCTGCAGGAAGGAAGGACTGCGGTATTTCTCCGTGAGACAGCGGGGGATGGTCCACCAGAACAAACCTGCTGGGCTCGTTGCCGATACGTATTTCACATTCTAACACAGTTTATTTGTATTGATTGTTTCCAACTACGCATGCTCAACAGCTCGCTTAACGGAAACTTTGATGCTCGGTCTCAGTTTTCTAACATCCTATGAAGGCAACATGGGACATGAGGGGAGGCCTGTCACTCCCGATGACCAAACTTACTCTTTGGTAAGCCCGCCCACATGGCAATATCAGGGCCAAAAGTGTGAAAGCGAAAAAAAAAATCTGAAACGCGGGAAAAAAAAAAAGATCTCAAAGTGAAAACGATCTGAAGATGAAAAGCAATGTGAAACCTGAAAAGAAAAAGATTTGAAACTGAAAAAATAATTGTTTGAAAACGAAAAAATCTGTGCTGAAAAAAAATAAGGATTCAATACAAAATAGGTATAAAGTGAAATCTTGAAATAATATTTATTCAAAAATATTGACTGAACGGAATCAAAATAATATTTCACCTGAAAAATTATTTCAAATACTTTTTTTATTTTGACATACATCATTGTATTTTTCAAAGTTCAGGATAAAACTTGAACTTTCAAATTTAAAAAAAAATTTTGTATTTTTTTTGAATGATCAAACTTATGACCCTGAAATAGCTCCATAGATTACAAGATGTGAAGATTAACAACAGTCATTTTATTGTAATATTTTATTTATTATTTAAGTAACTCAATTGTC
>NW_011354373.1:0-3136 GCF_000735185.1 Notothenia coriiceps | reverse complement strand
ATTGAACATAGTAAAAAAAAAAATGATAGTTTCCGTCCAAAAGAAACCCATTACCTATAGTGAAAACCACCCTTGAATGATGGGATAGTAGACAAAAACCTTTAGGAATCCAAACTATAACATATAATAAGTACCCTGTATCAAGATTGATGCAAAACAAGTGCAATTTGACCTTTTTAAAGAGGTTTAGAAAAAAAAAAACACTTCTGGGGTCGTTTGGGTGGATTTGCCATATCTCTGGAACCCATCGGTCAATTTTGGTGATTGACACCACTTTTGAACCGTTAGAGCCAATCAAATCGAGGTTAAGTTCCTAAATCCATCCAAACAATACCGTTGGTGAAGAGAGTGATGCGCAGCCAGCAAGCCCAAAACCGGAAGCTGAGTTACAGCTCTGACACACTCTATATGAAAACTCAGTTTTTGACAAAAATGTTATGATTATCAGTAATCATTTCAAAGTGACACAGAGACATTGAATGAACCTTCAGCAGCGTTTGCGTTTTAATGCCATTGAACACAACTTTTGATCAGAAAACAGTAAAGGTAAGACGTATTTACCGTTTTGGCTACGTAAAGTGAAGTTGTGTGTTGTCTTTCCTTGCCTTCGCTGCTTTTATCTTCAGTAGACTGGACTACTGTAATGGTGTCTTCACAGGTCTCACTAAAACATCTATTAGAAAGCTGCAGCTAATTCAGAACGCCGCTGCTCGAGTCCTCACTGACACTAAGAAAGTGGGTCACATCACTCCTGTTCTGAAGTCTTTACACTGGCTTCCTGTGTGTCAAATAATAGATTTCAAAATACTGCTGCTGGTTTATAAAGCTTTGAATGGTTTAGGCCCAAAATACATTTCTGACCTCCTGCTAAATTATGAACCATCCAGATCTCTCAGGTCTTCAGGGACTGGTCAGCTTTCTGTCGCCAGAGTCAGAACTAAACATGGTAAAGCAGCATACAGTTATTATGCTCCAAATATCTGGAACAAACTCCCAGACAACTCTTACTACTTTTAAATCCAGGCTGAAGACTTTTCTTTTTGTCGCTGCTCTTAATTGAACTATTCATATCTTAGACTGCACTGTAACTTTTATCCATGTATTTTTTCTTTTAATGTTTATTTTATTAGCTTTTCTTTTTAATGACTGATTTTAAATGCCATTTTCTTAATGTCTTTTATTTTTGAAAAGCACTTTGAATTGCAGTTTGTTTTAAAGATTTCTGGCATGCATGAATGTTTGACGTCAATGGCCCCGTAGTGATAGGGTGACCAGAAACAATCACTTCTGTCTTGTTATCGCTCACATTAAGACAGTTCTTTGCCATCCAGTATTTCACATCCTGGAGGCAAGGCAAGGCGGCAAGGCAAGGCAAGTTTATTTATATAGCACCTTTCAACCCAGATATATAGTATATTTATATATCCTGCACTCCAGCTTCATCCCTTTTGCTCACTATGAACATAGATGAATGCACCTGGTAAAAAACAAAACAAATGCACCCACAATGATGCAAGGATAATTAGCCAACACTACACCTGCCGTTTTATTGGTTGGAACGCAGGAAATCTGAAAACATTCATATATCTAGGAGCAAGCATCAAAATATCTGAGAGCAAGCATGCAGTTTAAGTAAAAGCAGGGCTTATTCGTGTGAGGGCATGAATGGTTTTGAATAGAAATGAAGGAGTCATGCTCTCAAATTCAAAAACACACTTCTGGAAAAAGACAGAAAAAAAGCTACACCGGTGCTAGCATCCCTCCACTGGTTACCTGTTAAATGCAGATTTGTGATAACTTTTTTTTTTAATTCTTTATAAAGTCATACAGGAGATGACACATCTATATATTTCCGGAATTCTTTGTCCCTACTCCAATTCAGGCTTCTTGAATCCTCAGTAAAGTTGCTTTTAGACGTGTCACCATCTCTTTGACACTTCTAAAACAAACTTAAAGATGTACATATTTTCCATCATCTTCAATGGTTTTACTTAGTGCCTTTCATTTTCCCATTGCTATCTATTGTTGTAATTGTTGCTCTGGTGATTACGTTTTATCACACCCAACACTCAACTCGGCTCTGGAAATTGAACACAAAATCCCCCATTGTTCAGGTGTAAACATCCAATGTGTTTCTCTAAGGAGGTAGGATTGTTTGGCTTGTGTTGATGTCAGAGGCCTGCTTAAATAATCCACAGTGACTCAGCTCCCTCAGTCCAGGATATGCATCCTGTGGTGCATCTTTCAAGAAAGCTCTGATCTGCTTTGCCAGCTAATTTGTTTGTGTGGTGTCAATAAAGTCTTGTCAGCCCTTATATAACACTTTCAATGCAGAACATGTCAAGTGAAACAATATATTACGTATTAAGTTAAGTAATTTAACTAAATATTACTATTTAGTTATTGCTGGAGTATGCAATTCAATGTAAATTAATATGCTATTTAAGGCACTATAATTTTCAGGTGAATATATGTTTTGTTGTACTTCTATCCTAGCTTTTTCTTTTCTTTTTCTTGTCATTCTACATGGATGAAGCCGACCCTGAGCAGTGGAATAGGACCGGTGGGCTCAGAGTCTTCTAGTCACAAAGCAGACTTGAAGTGTTCCCTCCCAGACCCTTCAGACCGGACAACACACGCATTAACTATCTGTTCATGTTGGTCACCAACTCTTTTTTTCCTGAAATCCAGTTGAAGCGTAAAAAGACAGACTCTTTGTAAGTATTTCTAAATAGGACATCATTTTTGGACTTTTGGGACCACAAATCTACTATTGTACAAAAACTCTTGTTAAATTCTCAACTCATATTTCAATACTCAAGTCATGTAAGTCAGATGTTTGTGTGCAAAAATCCAACAATTAAAGGTATTGATCCTTCATTTATTTTTGACTTACAGCGGATTAACATTTCAGTTCCACAAATATGTTTTCCAAGCAAACCTGCTCAGGTGAGAATGTGAGCAGAGCATCGGTGCAGCTGCTTACAATGATAAGGCATTGACTCTAAAACAACTTAAAATAAATCCTACGCTCTTGTGTGTGTGTGTGTGTGTGTGTGTGTGTGTGTGTGTGTGTGTGTGTGTGTGTGTGTGTGTGTGTGTGTGTGTGTGTGTGTGTGTGTGTGTGTGTGTGTGT
>NW_011354372.1:0-5915 GCF_000735185.1 Notothenia coriiceps | reverse complement strand
TGCGCGTCACCGCAGAGGAGGGGAGTAACTAAGCAGGCCTACATTTACTCAAGTACTGCACTTAAGTACAATATTGAGATAAATATTTATATTGTATACTACGTTGTACTTCTACTGCACTACAATTCAGAGGTAGGCTACATAGTGTACTTTTATTCACTACATGTATTTAATACCTTTAGTTACAGATGTGGATGAACGATGTGAAATATAATCAAGTGTTAAATCAGACTCTAGTTCCACCTGGAGTAAATCCACAAGCTACCCTGCAGTATACAAAGTCATTCAAACTAGCTGCACCTTTACCAGCTTTGAGAACACTTTAATGATCAATCATTATAAAACATATCATATATATTATTCTGGAATGGGCCAATCTGCACAACGACTACTTTTACTGTCGGTACTTTAACTATATTTTGATGCGTATACTTTTACTTGAGGAACATTAGCAATACAGGACTTTTAGTTGTAACAGAGTATTCCTACACTCTGGTACTTTTATTTATGATCTAAGTGCAGCGAATACTGTCAGAATTAGTGTATACTTAACTATAATGCTTTGCGGATCTGGCTGCACGAGTTAATTGACAGCTGTTTCATAACCTTCAACACGAGCTACAACTGTGCGCATTCACGCATGCGCGCGTCATGGGTACGTTCCGGTTTTTATACACAAACAAATAGCACCCCTGCATATGACGCACAGCACAGACGCACTGCAGGTGCCCCCCCCCCCCCCGGGCCTCTGGAAGGTAATGTTGCGGTTAAAGTTTGCAGATGGTATGGTTCCTATTAGTGATGTAAAGGGGGTGTAATGGTACAGCCCTCAGTCTCCACCAATGGAATGATAGGCTGGGCTCAACACCCATTTTCGGGGATCTTCTATATAACCGGCGTAAATCATCCTATCGGCTTCATCCTGTTTAACAGTTATTAACCTGCGCGCTGCTGCTGATCTGCAGATACTTTTTGTAGAACATTTTTTGACGTAAGTACAAATATTACTTTTTATTTCAATGTATGGTCTTACAGTACACAGATATTCTAGGGATGGAGATGCATAAAAGTGAAATGCACGCTGTTTGAGAATGTTGATGTAATAGATGTTACAGATTGAATTTGTTTCGCACAACAATTCATTTATTAAAGACTTGAGCGATTCCTTTCAATTTGCTGTCCTTGGGCTTTATAAACAATAATTTAAAAATACTAAAATGTTGACGGTCTAGCCGCAATTTATAAAGATATTCTGCCTGAGATTTCGATCTGATAATAATCTTTGAATATGCAGGATCAGATGTGATAATTAGCACAACTTTGTTTTAATATATTTTTTTAATACAAATTCAACTTGTAATAACACTTTTGCAATTTCACATCAGCATAACCAAATAGAAATGTTTGAAGAAGCATGCATTTCCATAATAAACGTAGCATTCCCCCTCAACTTACCAACTTAAATAAAGGTACAGAAGTATTAGGAACACAATTAGCCATTAGTATTAACAGTATAATAACCTACTCATTATGCAGAGGACTACATATATATTTTTTGAATATGCTTTTTTTGGTGTTTATAAGTGATTCAACTGTGGGGAGCATGTTGAAGTTGCAGCTGTTTGAAAGGCAGCTAGTTTTGCATTTCATTTATAAACATTTATTATAATATGATCACATGCATGTTAAATGTTAATGTGTAATAGCTGACAGATACAGGAAGTGAAGGCTAAGGTACATTGTTTCCTTCTGAACTGTAGTTGAGAAGTTTAAGCACAATGTGGAACACTTAAAAGTCTAGGTACCTTTTGAGTAAACGTCCATTTTCTTCACCACCATCAGTTCCAGGATGGAGAACAAGTCTTACTTGGTTCAGATGAATGGCAAGGGAGTCCACAACAAGAGCATTGAGAATGGTAAGAGCCTGAGTGGGAACGGAGGGAATGGGAAGGACCTCCACCACGTCAGTGTGAGGGGTGCTCTGTATCACAGCAAGGCCAAGAGCCGCAGACAGAGGTGGGACGTGAGGCCCTCGGAGATGGCCAACAACACGCTGAACCCCATCAGAGCCATCGTGGACGGGATGAAGCTCACCCCCAACCCCGAGAAACCCATGATCGCACTCTCCATAGGTGAGAGGGCTTCAGCACAATTCAGATGCTGATTCAAACAATCCAGAGATGTCACTGTGTAGCTTGAAGCAATGCCAGTTTTCAATGTGTACTTAATTATATTTATCAATAAGCCAACATACAGTGAAACTCTTGTTGGGTGGATCTCATAATGTGTGACTATAATCAACTAATAATAACTACCCCCTTAGATTTCCAGTTAGTTTTTAGGAGTACCAGCTTGGTTGATTGCAAATACAGATCTCTTGTCTTTTTATCTTTTGGAGTTACATGGTTTTTTAGACATGTTTTTCCTGTCATTCCAGGACTAAGTATACTGATTTATGACATTTTTTCAATGCAATACTCTTGGGTTCTCTTGAAATTAATTGATTGCTTATTGTCACATCCGTTCCCAGGGGATCCCACTGTGTTTGGAAACCTGCCTACAGATGGGGCAGTGTTGCAGGCCATGAAAGACGCCATAGACTCCCAAAAGTACAACGGCTATGCCCCTTCTGTTGGTGAGTCAAAGTAGGAAACATCTTTGAATGCACAATGATTAGAAATGTAATTTCAGGTTGGCTGTAAAATCAGGTGAGACGTTTGGTTGTGTTACAGCTACATTAGGGTAACCCACATGTTGTCACGGTATGACTTGTGTTGTGAAATTAGGTAACCAGAAATGGCCTGATGTAAATATCAGGAGTGGTGAGGACCCACTGAATCTCTGTTTGCAGTACATTATTTGCTCTGTCCACCTGCAGGTTATCTGAAGAGCCGACAGGCGGTGGCCAACTTCTACAGCTGCCCCGAGGCTCCGCTGGAGGCCGAGGTGCTTATTCAATCAGATTCAATCATAAATAGACCTGTAGTCCGTCAACAAGAGTGCATGTCTTGGAATCTACAAGTCAGTGGTGGAAATAGTATTCAGAATCTGTACTAAAGTAAAAAACACTAATACCACAACACTACATTTCAAGTAAAAGTTCTGCGTGGAGAATGGTACTTAAGTAAAAGTATTTGAGTATGAATAGGACCATGTAATTAAAGTATTAGAATTCAAAGTTTAAAAAAAACTAGAAACTAGTATTTAAATATTTTAAAATATAAAAAACCTAAGGCAGCAAATCTTCACATTTAAGAAGCTGGAACTGTTAAATATTTTTGAACAAAAATGTTTTAAATTCCTATGAATTTCCTGTTAACCCACTCATGGTTTTAGTTAATCAAATATAATGGTAGATGGTTTAATCTACCAAATAATCATATTTTAAAAGTTATTCCTGAGTATTTTGTGTCAAATCTGTAAAGAAAATGTAGTGGAGTGAAAAGTACAAAATTGGCTTCCAAAATGTAGTTGAGTAAAAATATAAAGCAGCATACAATGAAAACACTTAGGTAAAGTACAATTAGGTCAAATGCGTACTTAAGTACAGTACTTAGTGGAATGTAGTTACTTTACACCACTGCTACTAGTAACTGTGACTCCATCATGGTCAAAGAATAGAAACTGTAGTGTTGTTAAGCATTTATCTTTGATTTTGAAAGTAACCCCCCCCCCCCCTCTCCTCCAGGATGTGATTCTGACCAGTGGCTGCAGTCAGGCCATCGACCTGGCTATCAGTGTCCTGTGTAACCCGGGGGAAAACATCCTGGTCCCATGCCCGGGCTTCTCCTTATATAAGACTCTGGCTGTCTCCATGGGCATAGATGTCAAACTCTACAATCTGCTGGTGAGTATAGGAGGTTAAATAAACACCAATATTTATTTGATCAATTCATCAATCATTACAAGTTTTCAAACATCAAAAATAAGACATTTGTCTCAGGGGACTTCACGGTGTCAACAGCATTCAACACCCTTTTTCCTTAGACCCACAACGTACAATAAAGTAGTCCCCCACTGAAACCCCACAGTGAACAGCAGAAATGGAAGGAGCCAACAGAGGACGATCCGTCTGTAAGGACAGACAGACGTGTGTGCAGATATGTGTCGTGTGTATGGATTAAAACAAATAGTACAATTACAGAAAAGACAATCCATATGAAAAAAATGATAATGTGAACATATATAAAAAGGTCCAGGAGGATTTCAAAAGGCTTCCAGGTGCTACCAACAAGTAGGTGAAAGACAAAAACACAGGACATAACTTCATACAAATAGAGAGAGAGAGAAATAGGAGAGGAAGGGTTAGAATAGAAAGGTACAAAGTGAAAGTCTTTGGCAGCTGAACAAGGGTCTGGTTCAATGCTAGCCTGAACCAGCCCTAACTATAAGATCTATCTTCTTTAACACAGACACTTCTTGTTACAAAATAGGAGTATTCATGTCTGATATCGTCATAGTCACATGTCTTACAGTGCTTTTGATGAAGAATAAAGACTCAGTCTATAGGTATTTATCCACCTGGTGTACTTATACATCACTAGCATTACATCAGATCAAATGTTCTCTTAGTAATCGTCACGCCATGCCATTTTTTATAAAATGATTGTAAACCATTCATAGCAGCTGTTTTGAGAAGTTCATCTATCAATAATAAGACACACAGTGTGGTAAGGCCACTGATGGGAGGAGGATGTGAGCGTCCTACTGTTATATAAAGACATGGAGGGAAACCGTTTTGGACATTTCGTAAAGAAATAAGAAAATTGTGGAATGGGAACTGTAAATGTTTTATGTTGGTGCACATCACACATGAATCATTTTGGTCAAACGTTGGTTACAGTGAATGAGCACCCAAAGGTTCAAGGACCTGAAGGTGTTATTTTCATGAAGAATAACGTTTCTTTGCCCATGACAACACACATGTTTGATTGACAGCCGGAGAAGTCATGGGAGGTGGACCTTCTACAGATGGAGAGCCTGATCGACGAGAGGACTTCCTGTATGATCGTCACCAATCCATCCAACCCGTGTGGCTCTGTCTTCAGCAAGGAACACCTCCAGAAAATCATCAAAGGTACGTGCCTGTCCACTCTGCTTCATTATTCAAATAATGAAGAGCCCTTTAAAAACTTTGAATAAGCATCCGAGGAGTTGAACATGTACTATCATATACATACAGCATTTGCCTCGTCTTACAGAAACAATGAAAGCATAGGCGTCATTTGTACTGAGGACACTGTGTCATGTCCCCGCCACTTATGGACTTGGCCAATTTTGTCCCTAACCACTTTGCATTAGGATCATTTGTGAAACATATTCTGAAAATAGCATGCACAAAGAATTGTACATAAGAGTGTACATGTACAATCTGGACGACGTGAAGCCCATGAATGAAATGCTTCTTGTTTTCACAGTGGCCTCCAGACACTGCCTCCCCATCCTGGCTGATGAAATCTACAGTGATATGGTGAGTGTCAGGGTTTGGCCCTCTGGAACACCAGCGAGGCACATTTTTCAGCACTGTGACAGCAGAGGTTGTGCTGCATTTGGTGGTATTTGCCCTGGCTCTGGGGGGTGGGTGGATCAGCACTTGGGGGATTAGGGGCCATGTGCTGTGAATCAGCAACCAGTAAGGGATGGGCGGGGGGCGTGGGGGTCAGAGCATTTTACACTCAGGCTTTAAAGTGCTATATATCTCTCCTACACAGAGATATAAAGTGGAGTTTATTTTAAAATGACAATGAAAACTGAACCCTGAATACCAATAAAATGGAAACTCAATGGAATAAGATGAATTTGAATTTAGTTAGTTTACCCTTCTGCCATGTCTATTCTTGTCATGCTAAGAAACATTTAAGTTGGACTTGCTGTAGGCTATTTTTGAATATGACAGAAGATGTAAAAAAAACCGA
>NW_011354371.1:0-1337 GCF_000735185.1 Notothenia coriiceps | reverse complement strand
CACACACACCTCCTTGGGAGGACATCGGTGAAGGTCCCCACACCCACACACACACACAAACACACACACAAACACACACTTGGGGGGCGGGCCCACCTGTCACTTTTTATGCATACTAATGTGATTGAAACATTTTTTATGATACACCATAAGGCGCAACAGTGGGGGCTTTTCACACCTGTGAATACACATCAACCCCCTCCTATCGACGGATCTCACACCTACTTGGGATATCACACCTACTTGAGATCTCACACCTCGGGGAGGCGGGACTTAGCTCATTTGCATAATGGGGGGAGGTGTGACCTGTCACTTTTTTATGCATACTAATGAGACGAAAGCGGGATGAATGTTACTACTCACACACACACACACAGGAATTGAGAGGGAAACATTATTTCTCATCAAGCATGACACATCCATTTGACATCTCACCATGGCAAAGAGCATCATAGTTTTGGTTGGCCAACGTTAGAGTGCTGATACATTTTCTATGGTGCTCACTGGTGCACCCCCCCCACACCCTACAGTATCTGTCCTCATTTCAGAGACGACGGCAACACATGGAGTGATTGAGAGGGGGAGACAGAAGGAAAGCTAGGGGGAGGAGACAATGTATGTGGAAGGAAACCGATGACAGAGAGTAATAGATAGAAACTAACCTGACTCATTTATTTTTCCCTTTGTAGGTATTTAGTATTTCCCCAAAGTATGCATCCTGCAGTTATAATGTGTAATGATCTTGAAAGTTGAAACTAGTAAGTACAATTTGGATGTTGGATGCAGACAGTGGAAGAAATTCTCCTCAGTATCTATAAAGACAGGGAATAGAATGTTGCAGGAATGGGCCTTAAAATCCGTAACTGAGTTTGTATTTTTACTACTTCATTGTATCAAAATCAACTCTTTTTAGCATGTGTTTTTATTAGGATGCCTGAAATAAGGTCACAAGTTCAAGGGGATTTTCAAGTTTGTCTGTTGTAACATAAATAAATAAGTAAATACCCCGCAAACATGTGCTGCTTAGAGGTGGTGACGTGAAGTTATATGACCATTATATAGTTTGTTTTTAGCCAAAAGTCATCTTTTTAATTCTGGCAATTTAATTTACTCACAAAAATCACAAACTGTATTGCTAAACCAAAGCTTATCTTCTGCAATATTCCTAAATGCAATGGAAAAATCCCATTATCAATACATGAGAACAACACTTTTATAATATTAAATTGAGTTAAATAACTCAATTTATAGTAACCATCATTAATGAATAGGAATAGGTAATTCAAATGAAGTTAATAGCTATTTTACTTAACAAACCATTTAAAGGTAGGGTAGGT
>NW_011354370.1:0-1332 GCF_000735185.1 Notothenia coriiceps | reverse complement strand
TTAAAGGGGGAAATGGGAGAAACCTCAGGGAGAGCAACAGAGGAGGGATCCCTCTCCCAGGGCGGACAGACATGCAATAGATGCCGTGTGTAAATCGAAAAGATAATACATTTTACAGCATAGGTAGACCAAATGTTTGGAAAGACCAAATGTTTGGAAATGCATGTGTCTATAATAAGAAGATGAATCCACGAGGATGTCAACAATCCTGTGGGAGCCATCAGGGAAGTAGTATGGTGAGAGTCAGGCAGGACTACAATGGTGGACTGACAGACGACTGCCATCCCTGGAGTCAAAGCCGCTAAAGTGGCTAGAAATCTTGTTTAAAACAAAAACCCTTGTGGTTTTAATGTACTGTTGAGGAAAGCACATAATATGACTGGATCAGATAAGAAAATACAGTTACCGGTAATCAAAAACAATTGTAACAGCTTCTGATTAATTTAGAAATTCCTATTATATCAATGCAGGTGCTACCTTGTGGAAATGATGACCGTTACATTCATATCTTGATATCATTTCTGTTTTATTAAAACAGAGACTTGCATGAAAATGCATAAGATAAGAAAGGTTTTTTTCTATCTGTTTTGATGCGTCTCTCCTCATTATCAGATAATGTGTGAATTGAAAACCATGTCAGACAAACATGGGGGCTAATCAAATAAGCAATCAATCCCAAGACAAATGTATAATCATTTAGTTTATCTTAAGTATCAGGCAAAAATAATACTGCTCAAAACAATGAATGTAGGTCCTGAACTGATTTTAAGGCTTTTTAAAGATATGTGTCCTTTTGTTATGTCATTGTTTGTAAGAACAATTACACAATAGTAACAAGGCCTTTGGATCCAATATGTTTTCCAACAAAATTGAGTTACATCTTTGCTTGCTCTATGCCTAAACCACATGCTTACAAGTGTAACTATTCTTTGTTGACGATAATTGCCATTTTGTATCGACTTGTTGTGGCCAAGTGGTAGATTAAAATTAGTTTTAACAATAAAAATATCTTTTGTTGCCACATTGTGACACTGTGTTTGGGTGTCCTGATGTGTCAGGATGCCATTAATACTGAGCAGCACTGAAAGTTACATTAATATATACGCCTATTTGTGGCATGATGTCACATTATTATTATACTTCGTGGCAGATATTTGCAGAAAAAGTAATAATAATATAAACCAAGGAGGCAGAATCTCCAGGATGCTTCAGTCATCTCCCAAACACACAGCATTGTGTGTCGTATACATTTTTCTTTAATGATGTGTTTTTCAACTGGGGTTAATGTTAAGGGCACATGCTGTGAATTCAATCACCTCCTGAGACATTGGG
>NW_011354369.1:5955-15493 GCF_000735185.1 Notothenia coriiceps | reverse complement strand
TTTGTCTGTGTGTATACCATGTTCGATGTGACGTTCGTGTTCTTGAAAGGAAACATGGTAACAGATGATCTACAGCTCCCACACACACACACACACACACACACACACACACACACACACACACACACACACACACACACACACACGCCTGGACTCTGCCCCCCTCTATCAGGACAGAGCAAACACTTTGTGACCGAAGGACTTTAAACCTTGACTTAAAGAGGGGTGTGTGTGTGTTAATGAGAGCCCCCTCCCTGAGCAAACTGCAGCTGAACTCTGGGACACACACACACACACACACCCACACACACACACACACACACACACACACACACACACACACACACACACACACACACACACACACACACACATGTGTTAGCAGTATGTGTTAGCTTCATGCTGTGTGTTAGCTTCATGCTGTGTGTTAGCTTCATGCTGTGTGTTAGCCTCATGCTGTGTGTTAGCATTGTGTGTTAGCAGTGTGTGTTAGCTGTGTTCTGAGGTGTGTAAAGCTTCAGTGTGTTAGCTTCATGCTGTTAGCTTCATGCTGTGTGTTAGCTTCATGCTGTGTGTTAGCCTCATGCTGTGTGTTAGCATTGTGTGTTAGCAGTGTGTGTTAGCAGTGTGTTAGCATTGTGTGTTAGCAGTGTGTGTTAGCATTGTGTGTTAGCAGTGTGTGTTAGCTGTGTTCTGAGGTGTGTAAAGCTACAGTGTGTTTCATCTAAAGGGTTAATATGTTGCAGGAATGTGAACACGCCTCAGAAATGAAGCAGGAATTTTCCTGGTGGTTTATCTTATCAGTGTTTACTGTTAGCATCGTGTAGCTTCTCTCTGTGTCAGCTGTCAGAGGTTCACTCGTAAAGAATACCTCACAGAAACATCTGTTAGCATCGCTGCTGCTCAGGGAAGCTAGCTGAGTGTTTGAACAACCATGAAGTATGCAAATAACACATAAATGATAATGATATAAGAATGCAGAACATCTGGCTCCGTCGTGTTTTCTGGATTTAAAGTTTGATTAGTAGTATGTAGTACTTTGATGTTTGACTGCAGACGCTAGCAAAGCTCTTCATCAGGACAAACGTGATGCAGCCTCAGAAAGGACGCAGATATAGAAACACATGAAGAAACATCTTCAGCAACACATGCAGCTGGTTATTGGTTATTGGTCAAGTTGTTGATGACGGGCCCAAAAACTTGTGGCGGACAAGAAAATAACATTTGGTGACAAAAGGGGAAAAAGGATGGTGACAAAAAAAATGTTTTACAAAAAACAATTAACAGTTGATGACAATAAAGGAAAATCATGAAAAAAGCAATTGTTGGCGACAAAAAACAAAATGAGCGTAACAAAAAGTTAACCAAAGAAAAGTTGACTCAAAATAAACATTGGGTGATAAAAGGAAAAAAAAGTTGATGACAAAAAGAAGTTTACAAGAAAAGAAGACTAGAATAAAAGTAGACTTACAAAATGTACAAAAAATAAAAGTTGACTAAAAAAATTGTTAACAAGAAAAAGGTGACTAAAAAAATAAGCTACGTTAGCGAGCTAGCTAGCTAGCTTCCAGCAGATCTACAGTAACATCAGGAGGAGTCATGTGACCACACGTGTGAGACAGTTGTTCAGCTTTATCATCTCAATGGTCTCAGAAAGGAAAACGATGTTCCTTTGATAAAAACTCAAAAAGCCTGTCGACAACTACGACTCCCAGGGTGCATTTCACCAACAAACATCCCTTAATGACGCATAAGGAACCAGATTCTTTGGAAACAAAGTGAAGATCCTGACATGATTTCAGTTGATATAATAAAGCTTTCTGAGTAACGGAGCGAGAGCGAGGAGAGCCTGAAGTCCTGAGTTTCTGATCCACGTGACGACGAGCAGGGATGGATCACCGGTTATTAAGATAGATCATATAGAATATCATACATGATGCAAATACCAGATACATGCAGGGAGCAGGGAGGTTCTTCAAAACAACATCAGTCAGCATTACAGCCTGAACACTGAACATGACTTGCAGCTAACGTTAAACAGAAAGCGTTGGTGTTTAAACATCCTCTCGCTTTCTGAATGACAGGATGGAATATGTTATAATAATATTACACTCGGCATGTGGTGTTTTGAGTGATTTGGTAATATTTAAGAACACGTAAAGTATTTGCATGCCACCGCACGACTTCCTGTTTCTTCAGAAACTCCTCAAAATATGGAAGAAATGTCTCTGAAACACGTCGACTTGTTGTTGTTGGTTTGTTTGCTTTGTGACCACAGACGTGCAGAATATTCAAGAGAGAAAGAGACGACTCATCTGGACCCGAGCTAAGGGACCCGATGTGGGAAACATGTGAAACACTGCAACGTTTTCAAGTGAATGTCCTTTAGAAATGTGCATATCTCTAAAGATGCATCGCTCTTTACGAGAGTCAGAAGACACCATAAAACATGTCCTGCTCTTGAATCAAGCCACACAACAAAAGACCCTCTGAGTACAACGTGGACAAACAGGGGCAATGCTGCAAGGTCTGAGAGTTAGATGCATGTTGGGAAACGTGTCTGGAAGCTAGGAGTATTAATCATCTTCATGAGACACGTTCGTTCACAGGATGATGAACTGAGAAAGGCCTCGTGCTAAACCCTCTGATTAAAATACAAATATACATAAACTAAAGTTAAAAGTCAAATTACATTGAAGCAGATTCACGTAAAGATGGCGGCACTTCGCGAGAGATTATTAGAAGTATTTCAATATGTTCTGCACGTTGGAAACTTGAATGGACTGCAAAGCAAGACAACAACATGAGAATCAAATACTAACAGAAGAATTATGAGTCTGAGCACGTGCATGCAGCATGTTCAAGATGCACCTCGAGAGTCTTTCTGTTGGGTCTATATCTCCGTTTGAAGTGAATCCTCGGACTGAAACTCAGAGTTAAGCATTACACAACATTTCCTTCAGACGACGTTTTGATCAAATCCTCTTTAAAAGTTCCTTAAACATCTGATCAGCCTGAATAATCTGCACTCACATCTCAAACTGCAGAAGAAGAAAGTCTGTTTTTTACAAACTGCTGACTCATGACCAATGCACCGCAGCCCCAATGCATGCTGGGAAACCTCCAAACTTCCTCTTTTTGGAGAAAAGTCGCCTCGTCATGAAGCCGCCTGAGAATTACAATTCTGTAAAACAGCTTTCTGACCTCAAAGGTTCACTTTGTTATTTAATACCTGAACATCTCCCAAGATCTGAGTACTTCTACTTTTACTGAAGTACAAGACCTGAGTACTTCTACTTTTACTGAAGTACAAGACCTGAGTACTTCTACTTTTACTGAAGTACAAGATCTGAGTACTTCTACTTTTACTGAAGTACAAGACCTGAGTACTTCTACTTTTACTGAAGTACAAGATCTGAGTACTTGTACTTTTACTGAAGTACAAGATCTGAGTACTTCTACTTTTACTCAAGTACAAGATCTGAGTACTTCTACTTGTACTCAAGATCTTAGTACTTCTACTTTAACTCAAGTACAAGACCTGAGTACTTCTACTTTAACTCAAGTGCCAGACCTGAGTACTTCTTCCACCTCTGTTAGTGACGGATGTTTTGTGTGTCCGCAGTGCGACAGTACGCAGATATCTGCCTCTTCAACACGGCGCAGTACAAATGTCCGGTGGCCACCGAGGAGTCAGAGTCAGTTTCATTTATTTGTCCTTTCTTTATAATTTATCTGGAGCCTTCTGCTGTTTATGTAATGTGAGGAATTTATTTAAATCATCTGCAAACAAACAAACCTAATCATTTAAGATATTTCTTTCGTGATTCTGTGACTTTGTAAGGTAATACCTGACTTTTATGTTAGTGTGTGTTTATAACGCTCATTTGTAATTTTACACGTTATTCTTTGACGTTAATCAGTCATTTTGAACTTTAATCTGTGACTTTGTGCGTTAATCAGTAACTTTGTGCGTTAATCAGTAACTTTACGCGTTAATCTGGTGATTTTTATGCTAATCTCTCGTTTTCAGTGACTTTGTACTATATTCTCTGTTTTGAAGTTTTGAAATATTTAATATAAACAAACATACCTTTGACATGTTAAACACGATGCTATAATGTTCATTTCGTACCCGGGTTTGTATATTTCAAAGTCAAAAGGATATATCTTTAATGTTATTTTATATTTCTCTGTCCTCAGCGATCTCGTTGCTCCCAGTTCGACGTTCTGCAAAGTTTTCACCCTCACTCCGTTTCTGGCCAGCAACCGGGAGAAGCGAGGCCTGGCTCTGGACGGGAAGCTGAAGCACGAGGACACCAACCTGGCCTCCAGCACACTGTGAGTCAAAACATGATGCCTTCATGGCCCATGGGACAGGGGAAGACTCTTTAATCAGCTGATTCACGAAATCCTGCAACTGAGCCTGAAGGTATTGTAAAAAGTGTATATAGTTACAAGAGTAACAACAGAGCGGTGCAGTGATGACGTGTTTCTGTAGCTCGACCCTGAAGGAAGCTGCTGGTTCCCTCGACAAAAAAACAACGGGAGTGCTCCAGAGGATTTTGGAATATTATAAAAAATAAGATCTGTGGAAAAGGAACCTGTTTGATAAATGCACGTTTTGTTCAGCTGGATAATCTCCACACGTCTACTTTTATAATGTTCCAATCATAAATCTAATCTCCAGAAGCAAAATGCTAACGTTATGCTATAAAGGAGCTACAGCTGAAGCCAGCAGCACGTCTTCAACGTCACGCCAACTTAAGATCCATATTCAAACACACAGATTCTAAATGGAACGAGTTGAAGCGTTTGTTTGAACAGTCTGCAGGAGGCAGGGACTTGCTTTCAAGCAGAACAGAAACTAACTTAGAGGAGTGTTTACGTGTTCGGCGTAATGACGTACAACGTCCTCCACGACTTCTGTAGTCCTATTCAGCCACTTGGTAACAACCATCGTTTCTCAGACACGTCAACTCTTCAGAAATCACCAGTGGGGTCACTGCTGATGATTTAATGTCCTAGAACAAAACGTGATCCGTCTCTTGACTTTGCTTTCCAAAATCCTATGGAGAAATCCCGTTGACTCTGAGACGAGGGAACAGGAAGTGGTAAAATGCTGACTCACTTCCGGGTTTTAGGACTCATTCCTGAACCACTGTATTACGGAAGAGGATAAAGGCCACATGGGAATTTTTTAGATCCAAACTAAAGTGAAAGAAAAAAAGAGAATTCTTACTAAATCTGACTTTGTTCTGAATTCTGACTTTACTATACTGACATGCTACTGGCTTCTTATTGGTCCATTTGAATGTGTTTTGCTCAGGTTGAGGGAAGGAGCCAATAAGGAGATCCTCGGCATTATCGTGTCGTACAAAGTCAAAGTGAAGCTGGTCGTGTCTCGAGGCGGGTGAGTGATTTGAACTCATTAACTGAAATTATCAGAGGAGACGAGATCGCAGATACAAAAACACATATGGGCTAAAACACAAGTAGAAACATCTTCAGCAACTTGAGGAAACATGCAGCATTTAGAAAACATCTTGTTGTAGCACCGTAGGATCACCAGTTTCTGTGCCTAACTCTGGAGATGACAAAAAGTCAAGAGGGGGTCAAAGCTGTTTTCTGGATCGTATACAACCCCCTTGTTTCCTTACTTGTTGAACTGATTTACATTTCAGTTATTTAAAGCTCCAAGGCCAATTACCAATAGTTTGGTGATTGAACTGAAAAAAGATATCCGCCATCTAAGGCTTTTTATCTGCATTTCAGTCCATCTGGTCCTGGACCGAGATGGCCGCTATTGGCACATCATCAGCAATGAGATGAAACTAAAGCGTTAATGTTTTTTTATTTCAGGCTCCTGGGAGATCTGGCGGCGAGGTAACCTTTCTCATTCTGTCACTGAGATTTACAGAGGGCAGGGATTATAGTCCCAGTAATAGATGTGTGTAATAAAGCCACTGAGGCTTATGGGTGTTTTTATGGCGGTGCTTCTGATGATTTGTGTTTCAGTGACGTCTCTGTGGAGCTGCCGTTCACGTTAATGCACCCGAAGCCGCTAGAGGAGTCGTTCTACAGAGACGGTGAGTTCACTGCACGCTCGTCAATAATGACTCTGTAGGACATTTAATGGGACACTTCCCGGTGTTTACAGCTGAGCCATTACTGTGAAGCATGGCCTTAATGCATACTGTATGAAATGTTGTAAACATGTCAGTTTTTATTTGTTAACGCAGTTCAGCTGCGATAATAAGATAATAAGTGTTGATCAAATACACAGACAGTGACAATGTCCCAATTACAACACCATTTTATACATTTGATTAATAAACAGTACTTTAATAATGCATTGAACATTTTACTTTATTTTTTACAGTTTATATTTAGTACTTTGACTGCAGTGAGATAAATATGACTTTATTATTTTTATTTATCTGTTTTTATGGCTGGCTTGACACTTCCTGAACACAGTGACATCACTATGGAACTCATCAGCAGGAGAGGACTCTTTAAAGTAGAGACACTGCATACTGATATACACCTGAACATCAGCAGGAGAGGACTCTTTAAAGTAGAGACACTACACGCTGATATACACCTGAACATCAGCAGGAGAGGACTCTTTAAAGTAGAAACACTACACGCTGATATACACCTGAACATCAGCAGGAGAGGACTCTTTAAAGTAGAGACACTACATACTGATATACACCTGAACATCAGCAGGAGAGGACTCTTTAAAGTAGAGACACTACATACTGATATACACCTGAACATCAGCAGGAGAGGATCTTTAAAGTAGAGACACTACATACTGATATACACCTGAACATCAGCAGGAGAGGACTGATATACACCTAGAGAGACATACATACTGATATACCCTGAACATCAGCAGGAGAGGACTCTTTAAAGTAGAGAACTACATAACTGACTATACAGGTGAATTGTAGTGTCATGTGGGAAACTCTGTAAAGTTACGATACTACTTACTGATATAAACATGAACATCAGCTGGGAGGAGACTCTTTAAGTAGTAGAGCACTATCATGCTGACTATACCACGCTTGAACATCGCTCGCGAGAGGCACTCTTTAAAGTAGGAGACTACATACTCGCGATCTATACATCTGAACATCAGCAGACGAGGACTCTTTAAAGTAGAGACAATATCATACTGATATACCTGAACATCAGCTGGAGAGGACTTCTAAAGTAGAAGACATACATACTGATCTACACCATGAAACATCAGGCATGGAGGAGGACTCTTTAACAGTTAGAGACACTACTACTGATATCACCTGAACATCAGCAGGACAGGCTCTTTAAAGTAGAGACACTACTCATACTGTTATACACCCTGAACATCAGCAGGACAGGACTCTTTAAAGTAGAGACACGTACATACTTATACACCTGAGACATCAGGAAGAGTACTCTTTTAACAGTTAGAGACACTACATAGCTGATCATACACCTTAACATCAGCAGGAGAGGGCTCTTTTAAAAGTAGGAGACATACACTTACTGATATACACTCTGAAACATCAGAGGAGAGGACTCTTCTCGAAGTAGAGACATACATATGATCATACACCTGGAAATCAGCAGGAGAGGATCTTAAGTAGAGACACTACATTACTGATTACACAGAACATCAGCTGGAGAGCGCCTTCTTTTAATAGTAGAGACACTACATACTGATTAATACACTCTGAACATCAGCTGGACGAGATCTCTTAAAGTAGAGGACTCTACATACTGATATACCCCACCTGAACATCCAGCAGGAGAGGACTCTTTAAAGTAGAGACACTACATACTGATATACACCTGACAACATACGCTTGGAGAGGACTCTTAAGAGTAGAGACACTCTACATACTGATATTTACACCTCGAACATCAGCAGGAGAGGGCTCTTTAAAGTAGAGTACACTACATATTAACTGATATAACCCAACCGTCTGAACCTCACTGGAGAGACTCTTTTTTAAAGTAGAGACACTACATACACTTTGGGGAATTAATACACTTCTGAACATCAGCAGTGAGAGGACTCTTATTAAAAGTAGAGACCACTTACATACTGGACTATACACCTGAACTCAGGAGGAGAGACTCCTTTAACAGTTAGAGACACTAGCATACTGATATGATACCACCTGACATCAGCAGGAAGAGGACTCTTTAAGAGTAGAGACCACATACATTACTGATTAATACACTACTGAACATCAGCGAGGAGAGGACTCTTAATGGACAGTATTAATAACATAATCACAAAACATTTGTAATGGGTACTAACTTTTTTATGTCATCATACTACGATTACAAAAATAAACAGTTGTTATTGAATTCGCAATTAGATTCGATTCGATTATATTCAACTTTATTGGTCATTGACACAAGAGTACAACGAAATTACAATTTGCATGCCAACCAGCAATTTAGCTTTCGATTAGATTTTACATAACTTAGGCTATCAAAGACTTGCTCACATGTTCAGGATTCTTGGCGGACACAGAATCATGTATTACTCGCCTCAATTTCAAATATTTCCGCTAACCAGCACTAATTAAAACATACACTGCCAATATGTGGCCCTGAATATTTCTCATGAGAACTCATATACGCGATACATCATATATCATATTCCTTACCCTGTGTGTTTGCAATCGCCTAGGTGTATGTCATGTAATCTCTCCTCTCCCTTGCAATTGCCTCAGCATCACCTCTGACTCTCTCATGCTTATCAGTTCCAGCACATCACACACACATGAGCACTACGCTCAACAAACAGCACAAAAAAAGCACACACACACACACACACGCTACTACACTCACACACACACACCACACAGCGCACAGGAAGTAGTCTGATACCATGACATACAAGGAAATCCGATAATTGATGCCAGCACCGGATGAGCGGTGCTATTTGGTCATTTATCGCCCTGCGGTTTGTGTGTGTGTGTGTGTTGTGTGTGTGTGTGTGTGTGTGTGTGTGGTGCTGTGTGTGTGTGTGTGTGTGTGTGTGATGTTTGTGTGTGTGTGTTGTGATTGTCTGAGTTCATGGGTTAATGCAAATGAAGATGACTGAGCGTTCTGCCCCCTATTGACAAATTAAAACCAAACTCGTTACACAGTATACAGTTAAAAAAAAAGTTCTAAAATAACTCGATACTAATCAATCTTTTGTACTTTTACTTGACGAACATATTACATTGCAGGATTTCTTACTGTAACAGAGTTCATCCTCCACACTCTAGTACTCTACTTTTATCAAGTACAAGATCTGAGTACTTCTACTTTTGTCAATGTATCAAGATCTGAGTATCAATCAATCATCAACAATGTTTATATATAGCCAATATCAAAATGTTACATGTTGTCTCAGTGGACTTCACAGTTCTGTCAGAAATATCAGGTATACAATAGGACACCTCTGTCCTTAGACCCTACATCGACAAAAGGCAAAAAACTTCCAGAGAAAACCCACAGTTTAAAGGGACATAGGAAAACTGAG
>NW_011354369.1:0-5373 GCF_000735185.1 Notothenia coriiceps | reverse complement strand
CTGCCTGTCTGTCTGTCTGTCTGTCTGTCTGTCTGTCTCTCTGTCTGTCTGTCTGTCTGTCTGTCTGTCTGTCTGTCTGTCTGTCTGTCTGTCTGTCTGTCTGTCTGTCTGTCTGTCTGTCTGTCTGTCTGTCTGTCTGTCTGTCTGTCTGTCTGTCTGTCTGTCTGTCTGTCTGTCTGTCTGTCTGTCTCTCTGTCTGTCTGTCTCTCTATCTGTTTTACAGCAGTACCATATGTACAATTGATTTAATGTGTCAACAGTAAAAGGGGAAAGCTACAATTGTTATATTATCAAAGTGTTCTCACAAGGTTCATATGGGGAGACTCAGTTTTGATGAGATGATGATGATGGGTATGGCGAAGGATTTTTCCGAATGTTCAATCAGGTCTCCGGGGGTATTTAATCAAATAAAAGTGGTCCATTTAACAGAATACCACTCACAGATTAACACAGAGCAACTCCAAGTCTCTTAAATTAAACGTACATATTTAACGTAGAAACTTTACGTACACATTTAACATCCAAATTGAAAATACAAACCTAAAGTAAGGTACAAATGTATCGTACAAGTTTAACGCGTACACATTTAAAGTACAAATTCATCGTAAAAGTTTAACATTTACACATTTAAAGTACAAATGTATCGTACAAGTTTAACGTACAAATGTTATGTACAAACTGAACGCACAAATGTGATGAGTCTCTGATGTTTCTTTGCTTGTTTTGTTATAAACTCACTCACTCCCCCCTTCCCTCCTTCCTCTCCTATAGCGACGATGACATCATCTTCGAAGACTTCGCCCGCCAGCGACTGACCGCCGAAGCGAATGACGACGAAGACGAGGAGCCTGTGGATTCGCCAAAACTGGACGACAGATAGAGCCGCTGCCGCTGCTGCTGTTTGTAGAGTCCGGGGAACCGTCCGGAAACCCTTTTAACGCGATCCCGTCCCGACGTCGTGTTGTCAGACGGAGCAGCTCGGCCGGCCGGGACTCGAACCGGCGGCTGCGGCGTCGTCGTCACGGCGGCCGGTAGCATGCCTCTAATGTCACTTTGTTCTATGTGTTTCCATTAGGGAGCCGCAGGAGTAACGTTGTGTTGAGATTAGTTTCGATGTGTTGTATCAGACGGTCCTCATAGACACTGCCAGGGTTTCCCCACCGAGGAACACCTGAAGAAGAAGAAGCTTCCCAACGAAACGCAACTGAAACTGTCCGAGAGGGAAGTGTGGCCTTGTTTGCATGAAATCCATACTTATTATTATTATTATTATTATTATTTATTAATATCATGAATAATCAACCTTTATAGAGGAAAGCCCTGAAACAGATCATTAACCTGCATCATTATGGACATCTTCCTGGTTTTCACTCAGCTGAGTCTTTCATCCAATATCTCTCACATTCACAAGAAGAGAGATCATTTAGATATTTCCCTGATATGCAAAATAACAACTACGATGGCCGACAGGTGCAGACGTGCTACAACGGCCCAAACATTTCCATCAGGAGGAACGTGCTGCAGCTTCAGAAAGGATGCAGATATAAAAACCCAAATGTTCCAAATGAAGAAACATTGTGTTGTGTTTTGAGCTTCTTCAGCGTTTTGTATTTGCAGCTTTTAGTCAACGCTGCATGTCTCCTCAAGCTGCTGAATGTTCTCTAAACGCTGCCATGTCTCCTCAAGCCGCTGAATGTTCTCTAAACGCTGCATGTGTTGTTGCTGGAGTTGTTTCTTCATGTGGAACATTTGTGTTTTTATATCTGCATCCTTTCTGTCGGCCTCTGTAGCAACTTGAAAATGAAGAACTATTCATTTTGCTGAGATTCAAGTTATTAATTTACAACAAAAAAAGTGTGGAAAAAATTGTCTCTCTTTAACGAATCAACCACAGGATAAAGATTAAGATTACAAAAAAAAAACACCCAAAACATCCTCATTATTTCGCACATTATTTGAATTGGCTTTATTTTTGAAAGGGCCTGGAGAAAACTTATATATTCCTAAATAAAAAGGATGTTTTTTTGGCATTCTGAACTTTTTCTGAAGCATCAACAAATTTTATTTCCGAAAGAATCAGAACATTTTACACTGTAGAAGAAATGTCCGTAAGCAAGACTTCAAACACACCTTCTGCACGTTCAGATGTAAATGATCAAATTAAAATGAATGCTGTATTTATCTTTTTATAGTCTGATCCTTGTTTCTACAGCCCAGAGTTAATATGTAACATTTCTGCATTAAAATGTGTAAAAATAACCAACCACAAGTTTTATTTCCAGGTCTAATCTGGACTTTTCTATTCGATTTGATTTTGTCCACTGAAAACCAGTTTGGTTGTAGCTCCGTGCTGGTTCTCTGGGTGCGTTCTAGTCAAGTCTTTACTGGAAACAACTTTATTCCCTTCGTCCATCCGTAAAAAGTCTTGATTTAGTTTTAGATATTTTAGGTCTAAAAATGTCTGAAATACCATAAAGTCTGAACACTTTATTTTTTTAAATACCTTTGATTTTACAAACATTGATATAGATGTAATATATCTGCAGATTAGTTTTGAGGACCGAAGAATTGTAGTTTTTGTTTTGAGAAACTCGTGCCAACACACCATTTTAAACTTATATTTTTCCCGACGGAGGTGTTTGCCAGACATGATGTGTTAAAGGACCACAAAAGGTTAACAATAATCACAATTTCCATTTTTATCAATTCAACAAGAAATGCCGCTGCTAATTCAACGAGTCCCAACGTTTAATACTCAGAGGTAAAAAGCAAGCACACAGCAAACATGAAAGTTCAGACCTACATTTTTTATTTGGCTGTTAAAGAGTCCTGCAGGGAGGTGGTGTTTCTGTGTTGGTCCCTGAAGGCAGCATCTCTCTAGTCCAATGGGATTCCTCCATGTGATTTTGGATTATTGCAGAAAATATACTCAACGTTTCTGATGATTACACGTTTAGTTCAGCAGGATAATCTCCACATATTAGCACCACTTGATTTCTGAACGTGTCGTACGGTAACATCTCTTCAGCTTGTGTTAACCACCTTATTTTTAAAACCAAAAACACATTCAGAAAACCATTGACCTCATTCCCAAAGTTTACTCATCTTAATTTCTCCAAGTCAAACCGACACGGCGGTCCATCAGAAGTTTACTTTGATGTCAATACTATAAATAATTTAAATATATAGCTCCTTTCAGGGAACCCAAGGTCACTTTACAGGAAAACAGAGGTACAAAAAACAAAAATAAACAGTGAAACAAACAGTCAGACAGACAACAACAAATAAACTAGGTGCCGAAAGTTTTTCCGTTCACGGCAGGATGCACCTTCATCGACTTAAATGTCTTCGCTCGGACTTTAAAGATCTTCAGAAAAGCATTGACCTCATTCCCTACATTTCTCCAGTCAAACCAACACGGCTGTCCATCAGAAGTTTACTTTGATGTCAAGTTTTACCTTTCCCAGCAGGAGACACCTTCACCTTCATCGACTTGAGTTTCTTCCCTCTGACTTTAAAGATCTTCAGGAATCCGTTCCTGATCTCCTTGGTGCGGACTCCATAGATAATGGGGTTGACGGTGGCCGGCAGCAGGATGTACATCAGACCCATGAAGGTGTGAGCGTCGGGGGGGATGTTCATGCTGGGCGACAGGAAGGAGACGCTGCCCACCAGGTAGAAGCAGGTCATAATCATCAGGTGCGTCCCGCAGGTGTGGAACGCCTTCCAGCGGTCCTCTCCGGACGCCGAAGCCCGCAGGACAACGCTTAGGATCTTCACGTAGGAGAAGAAGATAACCGGGGTGTCGACGCCCACGAAACAGATGATAACGGCGAGTCCGGCCGCTCGATTTCTCTCGGTGTCGCCGCACGCTAAGCTAACCAGCGCCATGTGGTCGCAGTAACAGTGGCGGATTGTGTTAGAGTCGCAGAACCACAGAGATCCCGCCAAACCAACCAAAGTCCCCATGACTGAGCCGCTGCGAAACAATGTGAACAGAAGCAGTTTGGCGAACACCGAGGCGTTCATGATCTTATTGTAGTGTAGCGGCAAGCAAATGGCCACGTAGCGATCCAGCGCCATGGCTAGAAGAAGCGTGGACTCCAGCGAGGACAGGAAGTGGGTGAAGAACATCTGTGTGAGGCAGCCAGTCAGAGATATCCGGTCCCAGTTGAACAGAAGGCTGAGTAACGTAGTGGGGAAGATGGTAGTTCCCACCAGGATGTCCACGGCACACAGCGAGGCGATCAGAAGGTACATGGGGCTGTGGAGAGACGCCACGCTGCCGATCACCAGCAGCAAAGCACAGTTTCCAAGGAGCAAAGTTACGTAGCAGCCGATCAGGAGAACCAGAAGCAGCAGCCGTTGGTGGTTCTGAAGCGCCGGGAAGCCTCCGAACAGGAAGCTGCTGTGGGACGAGTTCCCGCCCGGCGACGCCTCAAACATGGCGCCCAATCAACCTGAAACACACGTTCAAAAACACAATCAGAATCCTATTATATATATATATATCCTTTAGTTAACCAGGTAAAAGTCTCCTTGAGATTCAAATCTATTTTTCAAGAGCGACTTGGCCAAGAGGGCAGCATTTCCTTTCATTTGTATTGGTTCTGTTCATGGTATGCACAACTTAATGTTCAACAATTATTTACTAAACATGTCTCTATAAACACACCGTACCCGAAAAGGAGCAGCCTGTCCTCCTACAAAAAACGACCATATAGGCCGGTTGTTCAAGCCCTTATTACAACCCAGAGACACGTTTTAAAGTGTATGTTGTTTCTTACACGACCACTAGAGGTGCTCTAGTGGTCGTGTAAGAAACAACAAGCTTGATTGCAAACGCTCCGGAGGGACGTTTAGTCACAAATAACCCCTTCTGGAAAATCCTAAATTGTGGAATAGTTTGGCCATTAAAATGCTTTTTGATTAGATATCTGGCGAGAACTGTATATTGTACTCTTAGAATCCACGTCCAGTCGATGTGTAGGATCTATAGTTTGATAGATATTACGAAGGTGATTTGAGGTCTCGCCAGGATAACGTGTGTGCAGCTTCCATGTAAAGTTAGCGTGGGTAAAAACAGTTTTTCTGGTCTCAAAGTTTCCATAATAAAACCGGATGTATTCCCCTCACTGTCAAATGATTACACATTGATATCTGCATATCCACTAAAAATCATCAGTTTATCCTTGTTAATTACACAATATTGATTGGTTTAAATTGTGTACGATGCTTTTTTGTTTTTAACCTTCGATTCAGAGAAACAAATCGTTTTTTCGGAGTTTAGACACTACAAAGTTTCAGAAGACACTACACTACCCAGAATCCCCAGCTATCGTTTGGGACTACAACATCCGCCTTGCTTTACAA
>NW_011354368.1:3279-6993 GCF_000735185.1 Notothenia coriiceps | reverse complement strand
TCAATAAAGTATGCTCTCAAATTTAAAGACCACGCTCTTGAATAAAGATAGGGGATAACCCCCATATGTATTCCTATGTGCATCACACTGCAGCAGTCACGTCCGTGCGGCTGATACTTTCTCTCGCTTTCCTTCTCATACTGCCTGTCACTTTCCCTCTAATCTTCCTGTGCTTATTGTTTCTCTGTTTTTCTCCCGGCCGTTTTAAAAACATTTCAGGCTAGTAAAAGTCGAAACACCGCTCTGTGCCGCTGCAGAATGTAGTGGACTCACGGAAGCGAGTAGAGGACGCGTGAGAGCGCGCAGCTGGCGGTCCGCTCCGGGGCTCAGTCTGCATTTCATCCAACTTTGCATTAACGAAACAATTTCACAACAGACCCTGACAAACTCACAAAAACACAACACAAATGATTAAAATGAGTGACTTACTTTTCCGCCGTCAAAACACTGCTTCTTGAAAGACTCTTCTTTGCAGATGATTTGTCCCGATGCAGAGGATGTTTTGTTTGGAGATGCAGGTCCAATTTATTCATTTTCAAGCTTTCGTTACTGAGCACCTCTCCACATAAAACACACTGAGGCCGCTCCTCTCCATTTCTAACAGCTTTTGTGAAGCCAACGTTTAAAAACTCCTCTTTGTATCGTCTTTTTGCCATCATACATTCAATAAACACACAGCGCGAAAACTTTCGCGGGGGACGCGTCAGAGCTGATACAAATACAATCTTTTATTTTTAGTTTATTTGTATTTAGAAAATGAAATCATTCCATATACAATGCTATATTGCATAATTTCATTTTCAAAATAAAAAATAAAATACAAAAATTATAAAAAAATTGTATTTGCAACGCAGCCATCGGCTCTGACGCTGTGTGTGTAGCAATGCATTTAACTGGCGACCCAATCAAAACGGGTCCGCGACCCATTTTGGATCGCGACCCTGAGTTTGGGAAAGGCTGCTCTAGACATTCCGGAATACTGTCTAATAAAGGACTTCCAATAAACCTGCATTCACATGGGTTGAAGGCAGAAATCAGCTACGGTCGCACAGCACCGGCTTAGTAGTCTCATTAGCATCAATAAAGTTGGATCTAATTAGTTAGAGTAATGGACAGTAAACCAACATGCATTAGTGCTAATGCCTTTCAACATGCCAGTCTCTGTAAATCCCTACGCCTACACATTCTTTAAAACCCAAGACCAAATTCCACTTCAAGACTTGTTCTGCTGCAACACCGTAAGAATTCAACACACAACCATGAAAAGCCTGCACTAAAATGAAAATCATCTCTAAACTAATAAAGGTTTATTAGGAGGCCAGGGCATATTCTGTTTTATTTTAATTGCAAAAGCTGCCAATCCATTCATTGCTTTAGCAATAAAGTATGGCAGGTTATATAAGGGTTCTGTGATATACAAGTTTAATAAGACAAACATTTGGGATGAGTCGGAGATGGGGACATGGTTGGAAAGTAGAGACAAGTTTCAAAATGAAAGTTTAAACTTAGGAAACATTTGTTTCCTGAGTTTGATGGTAATATCTGAACTTAGATCAAACCAGAGTTCAGGGAACAAAATGACCAATTAAATGTCAGTTTGAACTGACAGCAATTACTATGCCCTGTCCCATTTACTGAGATGACACTGTGGAGGCATATCAGATAACCAGGGGACCTTACACTTCTCCTCAGCCCATTAGGTAATTGGTGCTGATAGTTGGGGAATTCCACTGACATTGCTGTGCAGAGAGATCAAATTCATGGAGGTGCTCAGGTAATAATTACAATCATTGAGCCTCCCCAATGATAGTGAAGTCATGGAAATGGCTTGTTGTACTACAGCCAACTGACAAGATATTTAAAATGAGTCCAGCCACTACTTCTATGACCCTTAAGAATAAGTACCTGAGAGGAATCAGGAACCCGCTTTAAAAGCCTTTGTGGAGATAGTGCTTTAAAAATACTTATCAATCAAAAGCAATCAGACAGCGAGTTATTGAAAACACACTTTATTGGCTTCATACATATTTATTAGCATAATAAAGTGACGCAGAGATCTACATTTAAAAGGTAATGCTTTTTGCTGTGTGGTGGTTGGAAGTTAAGAAGGCGACACAGGACCACGAGTTGGTTACATTTGATTAAACAGGGACGTTATGGTATCATGAATGATCACCTGACACCACCTAATAGCCTTCTTAGGGAGGTGTGAGACTGACCGTTGAGCGGCCCGACCAAGCAAGGAGGCTGAGGCAGAACGTCCAAAAATATAACCCGACGTGGGCATTTATTAAAATCATGTGCACATAGTTCACAGCCTCAATCCTGCTGTTCTCCGTGAACACATCCTGCAGCAACAAAGATCTCACACCCACTACCAGCCTCACAAGACACAGCACCTAAATACACACACAGACTAACAAGACACAGGTGAGGGGGGAGAAATTAGACAAAGGTGAGGGGGGAGGAGACAACACAGGGCACCAGGTGCCCACAATCAGCTACAACATACATGGGGAACAGGGAAGTTATCGTCAATATACCCCACACAGTAAAATGATTATATCCACATGTCCACGTGAGCTCTAGTAACTGCGTCTCGTCGTTACAGGAGGCTACAATATTACGTAACAGTTTAAGTCAACAGGAAAAGAAGCAACCCTAGAAAAGCATGTGGCTAATTTCCCTGTTAGAAGAAGAGATGAGTTCCCTCTATGGACAGTCAGGGGCCATATTACCTCAAAGCCCCCCAGTAATGAAGCATGAAACTCATTCAGCATGCACACACTCACCTGCCTACCTGATAGAGAGCAGTAATTACTGTCCTCTGCCCCTGCCTTCCTGCTGTGAATGTGTTAACACACACCACACTATAAAGCAGATGCGGATAAGACGCAGTCATCCTGAGGTCGCTGCCCCCCCGCATTACACTCTAATGCAGAGTTTTTCCTCGTTTTTTGAGCCGCAGTAAAACATTTTTACATTAAAGAAATCCTGCTGCACACAAACAACCACAATTTAAAAAATGACACAATGTAGCCTGATACACTGGTTCTGAAGTGACCGGTGATTGGTTTGAAGAGGATGTTTGATCTTGTTGGGATCATGGCACTGTTGGATAGCATTTCCCAACAGACCAAGATGGAGTCGGTGAGTCGGATTCCCAGTGAAAGTAAATCAAACTAAAAAAATCTGTATTTCCTCGAGCTCACCATGATTACCTTCTTTGGACCACCAATCAAACTAGGCTCATCATCTTATCACTTTGTAAGAACCCACTTCACAGTCTTTTCACATATTTATTCATAGCTGTTCCTCTTGTAACCTCTCCGCACATCTCTTAATTCTATATCTTAAATGACCAAGGTCGTTATGGCGCTGCCACCCAATGGCATGGAATAGTATTACATTACTTAGCCAGCCACTACATGGCATGCGCAGACGCTCAACAATGGCAAATTATCTGTAGCAGCTAATTCATATTTATTTGGGCCGATTAAGTAATATCGGACAATTTCCATAGGCAAAACTGACGATCTTTCATGGCACAGTTACACAATGATAACATATTTTTATTCCCTCCATCCCTTCCTGCATCCTTTTATTTATGTATTTCTCTCTATCTCTGTGTTTCCATCCTTCTTGCAGACCTGAAGCCGCTGAGCTCAGACAGCCAAGGTGATCTTGACTGAGGCCAATTAGCCCCCCCCCCCC
>NW_011354368.1:0-3258 GCF_000735185.1 Notothenia coriiceps | reverse complement strand
TAGCATCTCTACTTTAAAGAGTCCTCTTTATTTTATGTTGAGTTGTGTTTGTATTTAACTGTAAAGAATATATCTAAACTAGGATAGGTCTAGGACCTCAGTACATTCGGACACATTTGCATTTGCAATATTGGAAGCTGTTTTCTAATATAGTGATGCTTTCATTTAATCAGGGTTCATGAAAACAACATTAAAGAGCCGATTAATTCACAACAAAACAAGTTTGTCCCCATATCACAAGTGGTGTCAGGCCAGAGATACAGTTTCAGTTGTATGTCCTAAGGTTTAGAGAATGTCCCTATTGATAAAGGATGATAATTACATAATTAGTTCCAATAGTGTCTGGGTTAGGGTTAGTCTTGAGTGAATATGTTTTAATGCCATGATGATTAAATGAATTAAGGTCCATCGAACTCCATTGCAGTTGGCTGTCAAAAACATTCCCAGAGATTGATGTCTGATATCACTGGTGTCCTATCCAAATGGTTGACCCATGACATCCCAACAGAGTGTGTTAGTGAGATGTTGGTCTACCATCAGCATCCAGAAAAGTCTTGGTGAATGTGGAGCTGTATGGATGTATGGCATTGCTCATTTTGGTGGAACTAAAAGTAAGGTGTGGCACTTGTATTAAAAGCCTTTCACTGAACTGTGAGTCACAAAAGAATATCTGCTGCACATTTGAGGTCAGATGAGGCTAGGATGTTTTACATGCCCTTTGTCTGGTTCCACCACCCAGCACGATGTTATAATTACAGACCAGACCAGTCCAGGGTTATGCAAAAAACTAAAATTAAACCTTCTTTTCTTGATTTGAAAGACCAGGATGCCCTCCCACTTAGAGCCGAGCAGAGGACCCAAACTGAATCACTTGCTGTGTATCCTCAGCTATTCTGTTGGATCTTCAGAGGACGCCGCTCGTCGCATATCTTCAGAGAACAAGAGAGAGATCTCATATTTTTCCAGTGCTTTTCTTCTTCGTTCCTTGCGCAGCTCAATACTGTTGTTCAGACAATCAATGCCTGAATGGATGAACTGCATGCTGATCATTCGCCTCAGTATACCACTGACCAATAACCCAATAGTAAACCAAGACACCCCCCCAATTCCACACCCCCCTCCCCCATTCACCCACACCCCCCTTCATTTTCAATTACACATTGCTAAATACGTGCAGCAGTGCTAGCTCCGAGCTGTGGCATCCATCACAGGCCAGCATGGAGATAAGGCTGATAACACTGCTGCAGCTGATAGCCAACCGGCTGACACACACACACGCACGCACGCACGCACGCACGCACGCACGCACGCACGCACGCACGCACGCACACACACACACACACACACACACACACACACACACACACACACACACACACACACACACACACACACAGATAAACAGTCCTGGTATACATACATGTGCTCTATCTCTCACACATACACAGATATACAAAGACCAGCACATGCACACACACACTCTCTCTCTCTCCTCACCACGCTTCTCTCTCAACCATCCATCTGAGAAAATCTGCAATGCAAAAAATCTTCAACTTCATCTTGGTTATGGATTCCTACAGATCTTTTCTTAAATAACATTTTTAGAGGAGAGGGGATTGTTTTCATCCTCTTTTGTCAAATCAACTTGTTTCAAAGTGTTTTCTGAAATTAAATCTAAAAAAATTTCTTTAATTACATCTAGCCACATACCTTAGTCTCTGTGGTTATAAATGGATTTATAGAAAGGTTTATTTCCAAAGGACGCATTGAAATATTTTCCAGTTTCACAGATTTGGCGATTATTTGTAGGGTTTAAATAGTTTTTGTCTTTCGACTAAGTTGAACTATTGTCAGTGTTTGTGTATGTATGACTCATACATACACAAACACTGACAATAGTGCAAGTGCCCAATGGGGCAAAAAGTCAAAGTCACATACATTGTATGAGTAATGACTATGACTTCTTGCCCCATTGGGCCTTTTTATTCAGCAGAAATACGCTGGAATAAACCTAAATTAAGATAGAAGTTTTTGCAGTGTCTCTCTCTTCCTCCTTTGTTCCGTACCTTTCACCTTACTTTCCTTGTTAATCTCCTGATTTTCAGAGGCATCACTCTCTTTTTCTCCATCTGTCATTTTCACTCTCTTCCTCTATGATCCACTAAGTTCATTCTCTATGTAAACACACTGCCTCTCTGTCTCTTACTTGTAGCCCACCTCTAACCTACTCTACCTCTGCTGTGTCTTCAGGCGATGTTTATCCATGTCAGAGCTAAGCCGCTTGTCTCAGCATATACACTCCATGCCGTCATGTGGAAGCTGTGTCGGGCATATTAATCAGGCTCCAAACCAATAAAGCCGGCTGGTGTGAATTTTAGAAACCACATAATCTGCCCTGAGCCTCTGTAAGAGATTTACTGTGTGTTTGGGTTGCTTTGCCATACGTGTTTGTGTCTGTGTTGATCTTTTGCAGTCTCTTGAGCTACTCTGCCACTTCATCTGTAATGTATGCAGGCTGGGGTGGGGGGTGAGCGATTTGTTTGAGCTTTCTTCAGGTTTAATCATCTTCATTTACAGCTGCAGCAGGCAGCATCAATAAAAGCAACGTGTTCTATTGCAACTGAGCTACTTTGGATTAACCAAATTCAATAAAATAGTTTTTAGGGTCAGTGGTGGCAATTTAGATTAGACTAAAATCCTGTATTGTTTTCTAAACAGACTGGGTCACGCTCAATCCAGATATAGTTTACAATTGAAGCCAACGTTGGCTTTTAAGGAGAACTCCACATGTTTCTGTTTTGCTAAAAAACACAGTGTGTTAAAGATTCAAGCTTGTATTGGCTCCTTCCTAAAACTGTGATGAAATAGCCAACACTCTCAGGTGTATATCAGTATGTAGTGTCTCTACTTTAAAGAGTCCTCTCCTGCTGATGTTCAGGTGTATATCAGTATGTAGCGTCTCTACTTTAAAGAGTCCTCTCCTGCTGATGTTCAGGTGTATATCAGTATGTAGCGTCTCTACTTTAAAGAGTCCTCTCCTGCTGATGTTCAGGTGTATATCAGTATGTAGCGTCTCTACTTTAAAGAGTCCTCTCCTGCTGATGTTCAGGTGTATATCAGTATGTAGCGTCTCTACTTTAAAGAGTCCTCTCCTGCTGATGTTCAGGTGTATATCAGTATGTAGCGTCTCTACTTTAAAGAGTCCTCTCCTGCTGATGTTCAGGTGTATATCAGTATGTAGCATCTCTACTTTAAAGA
>NW_011354367.1:0-5937 GCF_000735185.1 Notothenia coriiceps | reverse complement strand
AGATTTTGTCAGTCTCACGACGGTATTGGGACGTTTATTTACGCGATATTCGGTATATCGTTACATCCCTGATAAATCCTTATCAAATATAACACCAAGATTCCTGACAGTCTCACTGGAGGCCAAATGAATGCCATCCATAGTTAGTATATCTTTAGATAATTTGTTTCGTAGATTCTTCGGGCCGAGTACAATAACTTCAGTTTTGGTCGTGTTTAACATCAAAAAGTTTAAGGTCATCCACGTTTTTTAAGTCCTTGAGGCAGTCTTGAATTTTAGGGCTTGATTGATAAATATAGTTGAGTATCATCCGCATAACAATAAACATTTACAGAATGATTCCTTATAATATTGCCTAACAGAAGCATATATAATGTGAACAAAATAGGTCCGAGAACTGAGCACTGTGGCTAACTTTGTCCCACAAGTCCCTTGTCTGAGGCTATTAGAATGTCATTTGGGACTTTACCCAGAGCTGTCTCTGCTATGATGTGTTCTAAAGCCAGACTGAAAATCTTCAAATAATTCATTGTTTTTTAAGTAATCACAAAACTGTTTTGCGACTGCTTTCTCAAGAATTTTTGAGAGGAACGGAAGATTAGAAATAGGTCTATAGTTGGCTAAAACCTCTGGATCGAGGTTGTGCTTTTTAAGAAGCGGTTTTATCACTGCTACTTTGAATGATTGTGGAACATAGCCTAATAATAAAGACATATTCATAATATTTAATAAAGAAGTGCTAATTAATGGAAAAACTTCCTTCAACAGCTTAGTTTGAATTGGGTCTAAGATACACGTTGATGGTTTAGAAGGGAGAATCATTTAATTTAATTGTTCAAGGTTTATGGCTGAAAAGCATTCTAGTTTACTATCTAGTGTAATATTAGAACTTACGTTTCCGGGAGCTGTTGATATTACTATACTGGTCAAAGGCAAGAGACCCTAAATCTGCTTTCCTATGATTGGCGGTAAAACGTCTCTGTACTGCGCTTGCTGTTGTGTTTCTACGGGGAGAGCGGTGCGTCCATACTAGGCGAAAGCGCACTACCTTTGGCACTGACCTTTTTGATTCACAAGCATTCAGATTACAGAAGTGCAAAGTGTGGCAAGCTAGCAATGGATGTAACCATAGACGCGAAGCCTTTCGGCCTGTTTGCACTCTACTTTGCAGTGAGCAAAGAGCAATTCACGTATCCTGTGAAGCAGCTGAAAGAAAAAAAGTACTATTGGGGTGTTCGTCCTGCGAGGTTGATTTATGTAAAAGTACAAAACATGATGAGTTGACTCAAAGTTGACTCACATCCCTTTTCAATGTAAGTCAATGGTAAAATGTATTTTTGTGTCCGATGACATCATGTGACTAACATGGAAGTTGTAGTACCACCGTTGATCAGCATTGTTTCCTAAATGACAGCAAACATTGCAAATTGACACTCATTTGCTTTGGACCGCACAGATCCTTGAGAATATGGGGAGCCAACCGTTTTAAAGCCACACAGGTCTAGACAGTCACGCAAATGATGACAGTAGAAATTAGACTTTAGAGCCAGATGGCTGTTGGTTTTGCCTTTTGAAAACCAACATTGGTGGACCATTAGTCTGTATCTGTCAACCATTATACAACTCAAACTCTTTGTTCTTCTGTTCTGCAAAGGGTTGTTTGGAAATGAAATGGGTCATAGTAGCGTTTAAAGAGTAAATACATTGATTATATATTTGTTTCTTGAATAAAATAAGAAATGATATGCTCTATGAAACTCATATAGGATTGCCTCATATTTCTGTCTTTTTTGAGTTTCCCAAGAAATGGCATTAAAGCTCAATGATCGAAGGATTAAGCGCTCTAACAGCTTAGAAGGAGAAGCTGAAACTAGAAGCACACACACACACACACGCACACGCACACACTGTGACTGCTGTCAATGGTGTGTGTGGCAACCCCATGGGTCAAGTTCAACATTGTGAAGAATGTGTCTGCTCAGTGGCCCTCCCCCTCTTTACCCACAAGGCTTTGAAGTTTGCAGGCCTGCAGCCCCTCTGCTGCACAGAGACCAGGGTCGTTATTTGTACTCCAGCTTCTGTCCCGACCTCTGGAAAATCACACTTTGGTTGGTTGTAAAAATCTAAGATGCTAGATCATCTGATATAATATCTGAAATGTCATAAAAAAACATGCTTTCTCCATTTGCTTTTATGTAGCTCTTGAAGTAAGTATGTCAGCATATTTCAATAGAGTTGATGTACTTGCATAATTGTTGCACCTTTTGAGTGACTTAATGCACTGGATGTAAGTTGCGATGGAGTACGACGACTAAATAAACGGAAACTCCATTAGAATACATCACATTTCATACTGGTTCTGATTATGACCAAAGATGAGAACTGAGTTACTGCTAGTGATTTATTAGATTCTGTGATGATAGTATTTTTTATTGTCTGCTTTTATTTGAATAATGAATGACCAGCCGTTTATCTGTAATGTTGTTCTCCAGCAAGGGTGCCCAACCAGTCGATCGCGAGATGTGTCTAAAAATAGAACAACAATATTCTGTTTTATCGTTAATGTCCTATAACATAATCTTCCTGTGCTAGAATAATGCACTTGAACGCATCAAATTTTTGTGATTGGCCGGTGTGACCCCATGTGTCGGGGCGGGGCTGGTGGGCAGTCCAAACTAGTTCGCTGACGTTTTCCGTGTCAACAGGAGTGACAGTCCCCACACACACAAGACCGCAAGTATGGCAGAAGCAAAAAAGCCCAAAATATATCATTTTTACTCCGAGTGGGAGGATGATTATTTTTTTATCTATTCCAATTCAAAGTCCATCTGTCTCATCTGCAATGCGTGGCTTTATCAAAGAAGGGTAATTTAGGAGCAGCATTTCAAAACAGTGCACAAACGCTACGAGACGGAATTCCCTCCTAATTCTGCCCTACGCTCCCAAAAGGGGAGGGGCCTGAAAGGACAGCTAAATGCACAGCAGTCCATTTTCACCAGGCCCAACAACAAGAGCAAGGCTGCTACCATAGCATCTTATCGTGTCAGTCACGTTCTTGCAAAACACATGAAGTCTTTCAAAGACGGCAAAGTTGTGAAAGAAGCATTCCTGGAGGCTTCCGACGCGCTTTTGGGGGATAGTAAAAATAACAGTAGCATTTCAACAGGTTTTTGATATAATAAAAACTCAAGTTAGATACCGTTATTAATCAGCTGTAAGTTTTAGTTTGTTTATACTTTTTCATTATAATTATTGGACAAAATGGTATAAGAATGCAAACTTAAATGGATTATAGTCAATTCAGGTAAAGAAACTAGTGTTGCTTGCATCCTATTTTAAAAGGCATTTATTTTTGTACTCTATTAATTTTGTCTTTTTTATTGCACTTTGGCAGCAGATTCCTGTGTAGCTTCAGATCTGAGTTGTCTTATTAGTAATCCTAATTTATACTTTTGTAGCAACACTATTTTGAAATAATGGCAAAGAAAGGGTTCAGTCTTTTCTTTTCTTCCTGTGTCATATGTGGCAGCACTGTTCAATGTTTCTTGAAAACATTACCCACTGTAGTATGTGACGTGTGAATAAACTCCAACTCTGTATCAACAACACTGTTGTGTAGCTTCAGTTAAATACTTGTATGTGTGTAGATTAGAAAGAGGTAAGATAAAGGATCTGCAGTATTTTATGAAGTATTATTCATCGTACGAAGATCAGTTTTATTCAAGTAGAAGTGTGTACCTGGTAGTAGGCTGTCAGTAATGGCTACGAGTCTCTATTTGGACTGGTAGATCTTGGCAGACTGGCAACTTTAAAAGTAGCTTTCGGTTAAAAAAAGGTTGGGCACCCCTGTTCTACAGTGAAGAGATGGAGTTTCATCTGGTCTTTTATGGCTTGATTTAATTTTTTTGTGGTGCATGTTCTAGCACCTAAAATGCCCATTATTAACTTACGTCAGACAAATCAGTTTCACATTTGTGATGCATTGACCAGCAATTTTTTTTATAAATTCTGTTTGATATTTTCTGAAATTCTGGGTTGCCACTTGAGATGAATTCAGTAGAGTTATGTAACAAAACATTCCACCCTTCTATAAAACAAGGTGGTCTAAATGTAGCTGTTAGTGTAGAGCACCTTCATTGGTTGGTTGGATGACTAACATGCAACCTCCCTGGTTTCACTCCACTCTGGGTCCTGGGCTCTTATTGGCTGAAGCTTCCTGACATGTAAGGAGGATATTAGCCTTCTAGGTTTCTGCAATGTGAAACTATTGGATTGCTTCATTGAGCAGTTAAGACAAACTTGCGATCATGTGTTTTTGGAGGAGTAGGTAAGCCCCGTTCTGAGTGAAGCAGAAAATAAAAACTTTTTTTCTGTCTGTTAAAAACGCAAGAAGAATCCAGATTAAGAAACTGTTTTTATCCACATTCTGGGAATTTTCAATGGTCAATTCCAGTATAAATGTACAAGATTTTGTCCATGATCTATCTATGTATAACCCTTTGTTTAAATTCTTCCGGCAAAAAACTGATGGCCAGCCAGCTATGGTAGTCCTAATGGGGATCAAAGTTAACATGATCAAATAAATGAGATGCACTCTAATCATTTTCCCGAACTATCTTTTGTTCGACCTGCGAAGGCTCCGTACATATATACCCTTTGTTTAAGTACATTTATTAAGGTGTAAATATATTATGTTAAATACAAGCTTTTAGAAGAGTTGAAAGAAAAAACAATTGTTCAAATTGAAAAGCAACTTCCACCATGACCAGGCATTAATAAGACACAAGTTAATTGAAGCTGACTAGCTAATGTGTTGGCACAGTTCAGTTGGCACTTTGATTATTATTATATATGCAGTTATACAAGTAATACTCTGAACCTTCGCACTGTTACTACACAGAGGCTCTTATGCAATCTCTGTTGGTGCAGCCCTCCAATCTCCTCATTATTTGCTTAATAGTTAGGATTGTTCCTAAACCAAATGTCTAATGTTGAAGTTTGTTTAATAATGACGGTTTAGTTACAGTGCATGACATTAAGGATTTTGGGAGATGGCCCTGTGGGCCATCTAAGCTAATTTACAGATGGCCCTGAGCCCAATAGAAATTGCCCTGAAAAATGTGCGCGGACGAAATGACGCACGAAGGGTTTGGGGGGCCTCCCCCTAGAACATTTAGATTTTTGCAGGTCTTAGATGCTGTCTGGTGCATTCTCTAGACTGAATTATAAGATGAACCACCACAATATTACAATTTCAATTGTATTCTTCATTTCACTTGTTTGTGTTTGCTTTTCTCTTTGAAAGTCATCACATAACGGCATTGGAATACACGGTTCGGCTGCATTAAATATTACATATCTGCCGTAGTTCTCTATAGAGCCCTGATGAGAAGACTTCAAGACAAACATGAGGAACTGCCGCCAACACTGAAAATGTGACGTGGATCTTAAACAACATCTTACATTTCTTTTCACACAATACGTCTCTTTGCAGGATCAACACTAATTCGGCTGACTTTTATATTTGATCCAATTGGTAGGTAGGCTGTATTTACACCATAAAGGTGCACAGCTGATAGAAAGGGACACCTGGTGGTTAAAGCATGTTATTGAATTTCATTATTTTTATTATTAGATATTAATAGGATCCCTATAAAGTATATTCATTACTCGTTATTCTCTACTAATAGTTAATTAAAGACTGTATATAATGACTATTTTGCACATCCCTTTCAAGATTTCAAGATTTTCTAAGGTTTATTGACATATATACACAAACGGTGTAGTTATGCAATGAATGAAAAACTTGGGTCGCAGGTTCCTCAATAGTGCATTACGAGAAATCTATAAATATTTGTGCATACCTCCAGCAATGTTAACTATGTTGAAGCACTTATTTTAACTGTTATTATACATATGTATTATACTCTTATAGGA
>NW_011354366.1:0-3332 GCF_000735185.1 Notothenia coriiceps | reverse complement strand
GTGTAATTTTGCGTTTGTGTGTATTGTGTTTGTTTCCCGGGGAAAACCCTCACGAGAAACACCGGCTGTTGTTATGCCTGCTGTGACGTCAAGTTACTCCGTTCTCCGCTTGTAATTATGCCGTTACAAGCTTCAAAGTTTTATTTATCATCTGAATTTGACTAAACAGGTGTAATATTCTGAAAGTCAAGACTTTGTTTAATTGAAATCAGATGAAAACAAACTGTAACGGACCCTGCCGTGTTATTTATGATTACTCTACGCTTACATTCATAATGTCAGCCGGAGGGAGGGGGGGCGGCTCTGCGGAACAGCAGATTGCCTGTCATCTTCCCTTTACAAGCTTAAAGAATGTATTTATCGTGTGAGTTTGGAAATAAAAGTTTCATATTCTGAAAGCCAAGACTTTGTTTGTTTAAAATCAAACAAAACACCCGAACCCCGAAAAAATAGTTTTTTACGCAAATCCACGTTTATTTTGAAATGAGCCGTTGCGACTTCCGACTGATTTCGATAGAGCGAGTCACATATTGGTATGGAAATGTTTATCTGACTTAACAGGCACATACAGCGGAGTATCATCCGCTTAGCACTGGATATTAGTTCTATGACTATGTTTTATTTGGCAAGGCATTTAAAGAACAACAAAGGACCAAGAACAGAGCCCTGGGGTACTCCATATTTTACATCCGAAAACATTTGTATCATATTATTAAGGGCAACCCACTGTGTTCTTTCATATAAGATAGACTTTAATAATATAATTGACTGAGACACGACTCTTTCCAGTTCTTTTAAAAACTACATTTGAATGTTATCATAGTTTCCTGATTGATGATAGTGCTTCATACATAAGGGCAGAGGTAAGATTAGAAGCACATTTCCGAGTAGCAACAAAATCCAAAACAGCAAAGAAGGAAAATCACCCTCTCAGTGTCACTCAACATGTGCACTGTTTCTTCATGTTGTGTTGTATTATTGTTCCCCTCTTGTAGGACATCAGCTTATTTCCAACAAGTCCTAAACTAAAATATGGTTTACTCTACTCACACCGATCACTATAAAGTCCAAATAAAGACATCTGATCATTTGAATTGTATATTCAAATCGGTATAGAAAAGAACCATTCAATCATTATACTCTTTGTACAGCTTTTCACTCTTAGAGAATGTAAAGCTGAAATGTGTGGTCATGTACTGCAGTACAAAACCTCTCAGTCTGTTCTGGAGCCAAAACAACAGAGACACCTGCTGGTGGAGAAAGGGTTATGCAAGACACCAGGCTGCTACTGTAATAAGTGCATGCAGTATCAGTATGAACAGAGAAAGAACCCTGACCAAAGTAGGGAGTGTGGACTGGTAGAGAGAGGTCCCAGTTCACCTCCTGGGCACTGTACAATGGATGCCTGCTTACTGCTCCTCGCACTACGATGGGTTAAATGCAGAGATAAAATGTCACTGTGTGAGCTGTGTTATGTGGGTGTTGAATAACGAGGGTTTGATTCAAATCCACCATTTCCATTTAATATATACGCTTAATATCTCATCCAAAAATGTGTTACTGTTTTCTGCCTTTTCATATTCAGAACATTTGACAATACATAATCTATTTTCTGTATTAAAAGGTTAATACATCTCCTTAAGATTACACAAAACCCTCAGTTCTGCCATTGGTGCGACTGATTTTGTGATGCTCCAATAACGCAGTTCCACAAATCCAAAGCAACCACCAAACACACCTGCTGAAAGAATGCCTGCCTCTGTGTGATCCTCTCAGTCCTCCTGTGCTCGCTCTAACCCTTCACTCTCCTCTCTGCTTTATTCCATGCCTGGCAGACGGCCCAGAAATTAGCCCAGAACAAGAAGAAGGTGCAGTACTTACATCTCTTTTTCCTCTGCTTGGCTCTTTGTCTCTGTGTGTCTGTCACTCTCATGGATTGTTGGCCTTTTTCTGACTCCAGCCTCTGCTTTGTCCCTTCCTTCAATCTCCGTGCTGGCTTTGTGGTTGTGTTAAGTGTGCTTTCTATCTCTCCTGCTGATTCTGTAATTGTAATGCTACTATGTATGACCGTAAATAATAACCTACTACCTATGGTTTGCTAACCCACCTATAGTCAAAATCCCAAGTAATCTCATTAGTTTGTCTCTGAGGCCTGAAATGTAAGAAAGCTATGCTGGTGGCTGCAATGGGGCTCTGCTGGGCCTTAAGCTCAGTGTCCAGCATCCTCATAATGACAATGATAGCATACTGATTTTTTAAAGGTTAATGTCAGCCCTGGTCATGATAAGAGAAGCAGCCCGGAGAGGCATTGTGAGTTTGACCTGATGATGATGATGATGATGATGATGATGATGATGATGATGATGATGAGGATGAATGTCTGGCAGATTTCACAGCAATTCATCCAAAATGTGTTAAGATATTCTAGACAGAACCACAGTAGCAGACAGACAGCACCACTTTCCCTCCAGCCATGGTTAAAAGTCTGAATTTGAACCTTCTCAGTTCATCGTGTATTATCATATTAAAGGACCATGCTCTAATGCACTCAGGACACATGAACCTGCCATGTGACTTTGGGTAAAAGGAGTGTCCATGTTGAAATGTTTGTAAAATAGTCACACGGCATGCTGTATTAGTTTTACTATGAAATGGTCTGTTGTAAAACACAAGTGCCCTTTATTTCAAGCATTTCTTGCTCACACTAAAACATGTACTTTTACTTATTTTTAACACACTGATAGATTAATGTCTTAATAGTGCACTGTCTTAATAGAGTACTTTCTTATCCAATTATTTTCTCCAGGGTGAAGTCTTTAAATTGATTGATTCTATACTCTTGCTTCTGTTGCCAAAAAAAGTAATAATCTGAAACGTTAACTTTAATTAAATGTTTTATGTCAACAGGTTTCACATAACTGTATTAGGTTAATTGAAATCAATAATCCATCCATCCATCCATCTTCTCCCGCTTATCCGTGGTCGGGTCGCGGGGGTAGCAGTTCCAGCAGAGAGCCCCAAACTTTATTTTCCGTGGCCACATCAACCAGCTCTGACTGGGGGATCCCAAGGCGCTCCCAGGCCAGCGAAGAGATATAGTCCCTCCACCTGGTCCTAGGTCTACCCCTTGGTCTCTTCCAGGCTGGACGTGCCTGGAACACCTCCCTAGGGAGGTGGCATCCTTACTAGGTGCCCGAACCACCTCAACTGGCTCCTTTCGACGCGAAGGAGGAGCGGTTCAACTCTGAGTCCCTCCCGGATGACTGAACTTCTCACCTTATCCCTAAGGGAGACACCAGCCACCCTGCGGAGAAAACCCATCTCGGCCGCTT
>NW_011354365.1:0-1883 GCF_000735185.1 Notothenia coriiceps | reverse complement strand
TTTATGTGGGAAGAGGTGGGGCGGCGCCCCTAGCGCCCCTATGGGCCGGCCGCCACTGTGTGTATTGTTTGTTTCCCGGGGAAAACACTCATGAGAAACACCGGCTGTTGTTATGCTTGCTGTGACGTTAAGTTACTCCGTTCTCCGCTTGTAATTATGCCGTTACAAGCTTCAAAGTTGTATTTATCATCTGAATTTGCCGGAACAATTTTAATATTCTGAAAGCCAAGAATTGGTTTAATTGAAATCAGATGAAAAGAAACTGTAACGGACCCTGCCGTGTTATCTATGATTACCATACGCCTTACATTCATAATGTCAGCCGGAGGGAGGGGGGGCGGCGCTGCGGAACAGCACTGTGCCTGTCTTCTTCCCTTTACAAGCTTCAAAAATGTATTAATCGGGTGATTTTGGAAATAAAAGTTTCATATTCTGAAAGCCGAGACTTTGTTTATTTAAAATTTTAAAAAAACCGAACCCCGAAAAACTATTTTTTTTACGCAAATCCACGATTATTTTGAAATGAGCCGTTGTGACTTCCAAATGATTTCGATAGAGCGTGTCACATATTGGCAGGATTCTAAAGAGGAAACAGTTCTATAGTTGGAGCGATATTGATTTTTATTATTCAATTTGTTGTTTATTGTTCATTTACCTTTATTTTGGTGTAATCTAAGTTAATTGAGGTAGTTGTTTTATGCTTTACTTGGCACACCAGTATAGGCATATGATTTTTTACTAGGGTGAAACAAGTAAAGCCATAGGAAAGGCTACAGGACAAGAAAAGGTGAAAACATGAAGTGTCTTTGTTATTGGATCATGCTAATCAATATACAAAATTATGTTCCTGTTGGACTGTGTAAGATTCACTAACTGGTGCCTCAGTGGCAGGTTTTTGAGTTCATTTTCAGTTTTATTTCTTGAAGTTTTTGCCGCTATAAGGATCAATACTCTTAATAACTCTTACTGACAGGTTTGCAAGAATCTAGAGAACAGGAGGAGAAAAAGAAAAGGAGAAAGGATGCTGAGGATCTAAAAGACAGTTTTCAGATACGCACCTCGTAGTTGTCTTTGATCCACAGCCGCTTCTCCAGGAACGTCTGCTTGGAGCTTTCCTCCAGACTGTCGAACTGAGACTGAGACATCTTCATGTTCCTCCTGAGGAGACCGGGTGAGAGCTGAGTACGCATTGAACTATACTCAGTGGTGTAAAGTAACTAAGTAGATTTAATCAAATACTGTGCTCAAGTACAATTTGTAGGTACTTGTACTTTATTTCAATGTTATGTTACTTCTACTCCACTGCAATTCAGAAGTAAACGGTGTACTTCTACTCCACTACATGTATGTAATACCTTTAGTTACTTTACAGATGTGGATGAATGATGTGAAATCTAATCAAGTGTTAAATCAGACTTTAGTTCCACCTGGAGTAAATCCACAAGCTACCCTGCAGTATACAAAGTCATTCAAACTAGCTGCACCTTTACCAGCTTTGAGAACACTTTCATGATCAATCATTAGAAAACATATCATATACAGTGGAGGAAATAAGTATTTGATCCCCTGCAGATTGAGGCTCATTTTGTCTTTCTTCCATTTCTGAATAATGGCACCAACAGTTGTCTCCTCCTCACCGAGCTGCTCTCTGATGGTCTTGTAGCCAGTCCCAGCCTGGTGGAGGTCTACAGTCTGGTCCCTGAGGTCCTTAGACAGCTCTTTAGTCTGGCCCATGGTGGAGAGGTTGGAATCTGATTGATCGGATTCTGTGGACAGGTGTCTTTTATACAGGTAACTAGTTGATGTTAGGAGTACTTTCCCAAAGGAAATGGACTTATGTAACCGGTCTGTGGGAGCCAGAATCCTTGTTGGTTGCAAGGGGA
>NW_011354364.1:0-2109 GCF_000735185.1 Notothenia coriiceps | reverse complement strand
ACACACACACACACACACACACACACACACACACACACACACACACACACACACACACACACACATTCCATGTATACATCACACACCTTGTCAGATTAGGGATAAACTAAATGTATATTCTACATATTGAAGCTCTTTAATTGTGTCTATAAAGCTAGTAAAAGTGGTTTATGCTTTTGGCTTAACTAACTTAGCAATATCCACCTAAACATCAGCTAACATTAGCCACCGTAGGCTAACGGTGAGACCAGGTTGAGGGAAGCTGCAGCAGAAAAACCTCTGCTCTGAATTAAAAAAAGGGTGTTTTTTGTATAACATGTATTTTTCTCTTCCTTTCCATGTTCATCTTTTTGCCCCTCTACAACACTTTGTTCAATTCTGACCTTTAGACTATATTAAATCGTATTTTTGGAAAATGTTTGAGTTATTTTGCCATGAGTTTTGACTAACAGGAGGACTATCTCTCTATAATCTATGCTATGCCATCACACTTCGACTAACTTTCCTTTTGCCTTGTCTTTTATATATTAATATTGAATTAGTTGAATACAAAAAAAGAAAAATTGGGTTATTTCTTAATGTGAAGGTTTATCAAAGTTAAGCTCCCGACTTGCAGATATTTCCTGTGTGATTACACGCCACTAACTCCTGTGTGTGTGTGTGTGTGTGTGTGTGTGTGTGTGTGTGTGTGTGTGTGTGAGAGAGAGAGAGTGTTTGTCTGGGTGTGTGTGAGAGAGAGAGAGAGAGTGTGTGTGTGTGTGTGTGTGTGTGTGTGTGTGTGTGTGTGTGTGTGTGTGTGTGTGTGTGTGTGTTGCTGCCTGAAGCAAAGCAATTACACACCTGAGTGCCCTGATGAGGAACGTGATACATTCAGCATGTAATTGGGCCAATTGCCAGTGCAGTGACCTAACCCCCCCCCTCCTCTCTAACACTGTCCCTCTGCTCCTCTGTGTGTGTCTGCGCTGTCTTCTCAGCCGCTGCACATAAACGCCTCTAATGAAGCATACATGCTGCAGAGGCCCTCCTCTCTCTTCTGGTGCCACAGCCTGTCCTGTCTGGAGATCTCCTCGGTAACGCTCACCCCCATGAGCTCTCCGGAGTCCAACCTGTCCAGTGGGCTAATAACTCCTCCGCCTGCCAAACCTCCCCTCCTTCCTGCTAAACCTCCCGAGGGGTGCAGCATCCCACGGCCTCGCGTAAACACTCTTTCTGTGTTTCTCTGCTTCCTGAGGGTCTGTGTCCAGGTAGCCACCACCTTTTTTGGGCAGAATGGCGCTGGTGAGAGAGCATTCTCCCAGCGTTTCACCCCAAAAAACACTCCCAGCACTATTTTTAATTAGTTTTATTATCTATTGCGCACATTTATAATGGTTTGACACTGTTTTTTCACCTTGAACACCAACCAGAAGATGCTTGCTCTCACACTCTGTATGAAGGAGCTTCACCAGTCAGTCTGACAGCTGTAGAGCGAGGTGGACAACCTGCCTATGCCGATAAGAGTACAAAACTCACCATTGAACGTATACTGGTGAGGTTACGTTGACTGGTGAGGCTTGTTTTTGGTCGTGTCTGATCGAAAAGCCTGTTTAAAGCTTCACCAGTCAACGTAAACTCAGCAGTATACGTTGACTGGTGAGTTTTGTACTTTGAACAGGCTTTTCGACCTTTGTTCCCGAATAAAAGACACAACCGAAAACAAGCTTCTCCATCAAAAGTTGAAATATTTTGAAGTTAAAGCTCTTCAAGCGGCCGCATAAAAACATCAGAGCGCTATGAAAAAGATGCCGGGTGCAGCACTTTTCCTCGAAGTGGCCGCATTCGATGGCATGCTCTCACTCTTTGTTGGAAAAAGGTGCTGGCGTTCAGAAAAACAGCTGCTCTGTGGACACAGGCCTTCGGTGTCTCCTGCTTTTGTGTCTTTTGCTTTTTTTCTGCTTCTTCTCTTGCCTTTAAATACAAAACGTAGCTTTGTGGTCTGATCTGATATCAGTCTGACCCTGAACTCACCATCTCCTCCTCCTGACTCTCAGGCAGGGAGTATGTCCATGAAGCCCCCGCTCTCTACAGACGTGTTCGACATGGTCCCCTTCTCCCCCGCCACCCCCCTGG